>NC_142023.1:5032331-5302331 GCF_049901735.1 Notechis scutatus
ATGCACTCTCCCCCGCCAGTGTCTAGAGCAGCCTTAAACACATACTCAATACTCAATAGGATTTTGCCAGATTCAACATTTGCATAATAAAAATAATGGTTTTCTTTTTTTGTTAAACAAGTTCGGTTGGACAAACGGCACCCAGGTAGCAGACCATCCTTTTTTTCCTCCTAATTTTATTTTTATGAAGATTTATGGAGACTAAGAAGATCAAAGATTTAATAGATGGACATAAAACAAGCTTCCTTTGCGTTTGGAGCAGATGCCGGCTCTGACTATCGCGCCATCTGTTTTCTCAGCAGAAAAGATCCATAGATCGATAACAAGGCCTTTTGCTTCCATTCACATCAGGCTCAGCTGTACCAAAAGAACAAAGGAGATAAATATAAGAAACGGGCCATTTTTAAAAGTAAAATGTCTCCTTCTGAAATTCTATGCCTCGAAGGTGTGCCAGTGGGCATCCAGGCTGTCATGTGGTTCCTTGCGTTAAGAAGGTGAAGTCAAATTATCCCTATGGGAAAGGATGGTTTTCTATTGACTGCATGACTGTAACTTTGTCGCTTGCATTCTTACGATTTATATTGACTGTTTCCTAGTATGATTTGATTGCTTATTGTTAACCCTGTAACTATTATTAACTGCCTGGTTTGGTTCTGCAACCCAACAGGACAGACACAGACTTCAGAGGATAATTAGGACTGCAGAAAAAAACAATTACTACCCACCTGCCTTCAGTTGAAGACCTGTATACTGCACGAGTCAAAAAGAGGGCTGTGAAAATATTTACAGACCCCTCACATCCCGGACATAAATTGTTTCAACTCCTTCCCTCAAAATGACACTATAGGGCACTGCACACCAGAACAACTAGACACAAAAACAGTTTTTTTCCGAAAGCCATCACTCTGCTAAACAAAAAATTCCCTCAACACTGTTCAACTATTTACAAAGTGTACACTACTATTACTGTTAATCTTCTCATCACTCCTTATCAACCATCCCCTCCTACTTGTGATTGTAGGACTGTAACTTTGTTGCTTGTATCCTAATGATTTTCATTGACTGTTTCCTAGTATGATTTGATTGTTGATTGTACCCTATGGCTATCATTAAGTGTTATACGTTATGATTCTTGATTCTTAATGAATGTACCTTTTCTTTATGTATACTGAGAGTATTTACACCAAGACAAACTCCTTGTGTGTCCAATCACACTTGGCCAATAAAAGTATTCTATTCTATTCTATTGTACCTTATGATTCTTGACTCTTGACGAAGGTATCTTTTCTTTTATGTACACTGAGAGCATTTGCACCAAGGGAAATTCCTTGTGTGTCCAATCACACTTGGCCAATAAAGAATTCTATTCCATTCTATTCTGTTCTGTTCTATTCTATTCAAAATTGGAAGGGTTAAATCCTTCATAAAACGCCCCTTTTGGAGACTCTCTGGAAACGGATTGCAAAAATGCAGCGGGAAAAAAGCAAAACAAAAACCCAAGCAACCACTTCGTGCAAAAGACTGTCAGCCAGATTAACTGGGAGCGATAATAAACGATCCTAAGAATCAAAATGGACAACTTCAGCAAATAGGAGACCGTTCCTGTGATGCATGGGGTCTCCATCAATGTCCCGTCCTCTTGAGGAATTACAAAATCATTTGTCGTTTGATTTGTCTTGGTGTGACAGGTCAAGCGACACATGCTACCGTTAAAGGTTGGCGAAAATTAACCTATTGTCAACTCATAAAATATTGCTATGGTCTTTTTAGAGTTGCCAACAGAAAGGTAGCAGGAGCAGTATGGTAGTTTGCAAACCAAAACTGCATTCCATAAATGTTTTCAAAGATAGTAATTAGGTGACTGAAGTTTCTGCCGTGCAAAATTCTAACTGGAGAGCATGATTAATGACTCTTGGCTATGGACGTGTCTCATTGGAGAATATGAATTACGATACACCCAGGGGGTGGGGGGAAACCAGGGTCAAGGGTGACATTGAATTATGTGCCTCACAGTTGGCTACACCCAGGCAATGCCAGACATTTTAACTCCCAATAAATCCTTTTGAAGTTTTGGAAGTTTGGCTCGAGACTCATGATTTAATTGGGGGTAACTGCCGGAATCCTGACACCTATAGTTTGATCTGAATCCAGGAGTTTTGTTTCACACTCTTCCAGAAATTGTGGAAAGTGAGAATGAACCTTCACCCTCATCCTCCCCTTGAGCTATAGATAATCACCACTATTGCATTGTGGAAAGTCCATGGAGTAATATTTGGTGCATTGATTTAAAACATACTGGTGCTAGTGAGCTAAACTGAATAGAATAGAATAACAGAGTTAGAAAGGGACCTTGGAGGTCTTCTAGTCCAACCCTCTGCCTAATCAGGAAAACCCTACACCTCTTCAGACAAAAGGTTATCCAACATCTTTTTAAAAACTTCCAGTGTTGGAGCAATTCAGAACTTCTGAAGGCAAGTTGTTCCACTGATTAATTGTTCTAACTGTCAGGAAATTTATTTATTTCCACCCATGGCTTCTTATCCTGCCTTTGGTGCTTTGGAGAATAGCTTGACTCCTTCTTCTTTGGGGCAGCACCTTGAGGTATTGGAAGACTGCTATCATGTTACTCCTAGTCCTTCTCTTCATTAGACTAGACATACCCAGTTCCAGCAACCGTTCTTTATATGTTTTAGCCTCCAGTCCCCTAATCATCTTTGTTGCTGTTCTCTGCACTCTTTCTAGAGTCTCAACATTTTCTTTATATTGTGGCGACCAACTGGATTAAGAAAAGAAGAATCTGAGGGCAGGACAAGATATAAAGGATGGAAGCTTATCAAAGATAGATCCAACCGAAAATTAAGGAGGAACTTCCTGAGATAACAATTAATCAGTGGAACGACTTGCCTCAGAAGTTGTGGGTGTTCCATCACTGGAGGTTTTCAAGAAGAGACTGGACAGCTCCTTGTCTGGAATGGTGTAGGGTCTCCAGCTTCAGCAGGGAGTTAGACTAGAAGACCTCCAAGGTCCCTTCCAACTCTGTTACTCTGTGTTCTAAGATTGTTTTCTGAAAATGTCTTGCTTGGTAGAATTGTTTTGTGACTAGGTGAAAGATGGAATGAGAAATCACCTTCTGCGTTGCCGAAGACAATCAAACCATTAAAAAAAAAACCAAATCAAAACATTTCTTCTTTTTGATCAGCAGATGCTCAACCAAGCGTTTAATTAATTGTGGATGGTCTGGGGTGGGGAAGGGAGACTGTTCTGCTCAGCTGGACTGATGATCAGTTGTCTTTTATCGATATTACCTCACTGCTGAATATTCCTAGACAGGTCTGCAAAGGTCTACTTACGTCTAGGACAACCAATTTGAAAAAATGATGAAGTTAGGCCACTAATTATTAAATTGGAGAGCACTCAAGATCTGGTTGGGCTCTTTATTATGCACGATGATTCAGAGTTTTAGAGGGTCATAAATCCATTTGGAAGAAGTGTGGCGACTCCCTGCAGGGGACAGGTTGCAACCGTTGGGAAAGGATGCTTTTAAGGGTCTCCGGCGTCTTCAGGAGATGGGGAAGGAGGGAGAAGAACTACTTTTGACCTGTAAATGATGGATAGTGATTCTTAATGAAGAGACTCAATGGAGAGAAGAGGCACTACATTTCCTGAGGGCAGAGAGCCGTAAAGGGCTGGGAAATCAAACAGTGAGGTTGTGCAGTTATTTGCACCTGAAATGAAAAAGCTTTAGAGCAGGGGTCTTCAAACTTGGCCAGTTTAAGACTTGTGGACTTCAACTCCCAGAATTCCTGAGCTAACATGACCAGAGGAGGAATTCTGGGAGTTGAAGTCCACAAGTCTTAAAGCTGTCAAGTTTAAAGACCCTTGCTTTAGAGGATGAATTGGGCCTGTCTTCTTGCACCTCTTAATATCTCCTTAAGTGTAGCAAGATCTGGGAGCAGGGGGACAAAGACGCTTAATGTTTAAATTAAGGAGAATGGAATAGCCCTGCCGGTAGGATTCTGCTGTTCTTTTTTTTCCAATAATTGAGTGGTTTTGGAGAAACCGAAACAGCAAAGAATCAGGTTCATGTGCTAAGTTGCAGTCCAGAAGATTTATTGCTCATGGCTGTAGGCACAAATCTAGTTGACTGAAGTTCAATATTACATCAGTGCCAAATCAGAGTCAACGGAATTCAAGAGGGGCTGAACTTAAGACTGTTTGTGTGAACGTAAAGATTCTAGGTTGATGACTCATTTCACTCTGCCACCACTGCCTGCTGTTCTCCTACATCTTCTACATCACTTAACTCTAGCACACTGTATCAATTCTAATTACTGGTTCCCTGACAGTGCAGTGATTGATGTGATGTTCAACACTCTAGTGGGTTTTTGAAGGTTGTCTCCCATCTGAGGATTTTTGCCCAGGGTTGTAGGGCCTCTGGGATTGACTATGGCATTGAGTAAAATTCACTATAAAATTTGCAAGATGAGAGGGTCAAGCTTTGTCTACTCAAAGGTCCATCTCTTTGCTTCCCATTCTGCCTGCTAAACACCACACATAAATAAGGAAACAGATGAAATCATTTTCAATTCTGACATATAAAACAGTAGCTGGTTATTAGGTGCATATTTTAATCCCAATCACAACCTCTTGGGGTTAAAGTTCTCCTGAGTATTTCACCCCCACTCTTCTCTTCTGCTCCTGGTTTCTGTTCTTCCTCTCCCACCGCTCATTCCCCCTTTTAATTGAACAAAGTAGACTTAATTTGAATTAAAACATCAAGAAATCTCCCACTTAAATTGATTTATCTGCATCTTTGGCTGAAATGGATTCATTTCTGCAGAAGAAACACCGTGCCTTGATGGATGGCATCTCAGGGAGTGGAAACATTTTTTAATGCAACTCCATTACGTTTCCACTCAGGTATGAGAAGGAGGAGGGGAGCTGCGGAGATAAGAGGAAGGAGGGGGAAAAAAAGAAAGAAAAAAAGAGACGGAATTGCAGAGAACAAACCATTTGGGATCAGCAAGAAAATGACAGTGTTTGGAAGAACTTTGCTGTTGAAAATCATACTTTTGAGATTAGACAGCCCTGGCTAAGGGTATTTTTCGCCGTTTCCCTTTTGTAGAATGACTGACAGTCTTGCTGTGGAAACAAGGCCACTCTCTCTGTAATCCACAGGAACATTGATCTTTATAATCCCTCTCCGAGGTACACAGTGGTTGTAGTCACGCAATACACTTATGCAAATCAATCAAAGGCTTGGCAGATATAGCCACACCACACGCTGAGTGTGTGCCTAGTTTGGCTCAAACGGGTTTTGGTTAAGTATTTGTCTGTGCGTGTGTCTTGTTTGTGTCTCTGTATGTGTCTCTGTGCACGTGCATGTTCAGAAATACATCTCATCCGACCGTTCTTATTTGCAGAGCAAAACTCTTTGTGCTCGAGCCCCAGCAATACATTTCCAACCAAATGGCTGATCGAGCAACGGAGAGTGATGCAAATTTAATTATTCCACATGTTGCAAACAGTAACGGGGGTCTCGTGGTGAAATTTGTTCTCCTATGTCAGGAAGATTAAAAGAGAGAGAAAGAGGAAGAGGGGATTGAAATGGCAAATGTGATGGAAAGATACTGCTTCCCAACACGCTGCTGAGAAATTCAGCCGCTTTATCAGATTAATATGCCCCTTATCTATTTATTGCATTTATCAGGGCCAGGCAAGGTTTTCGTTTAACAATGTGATCCGAAGGCAATTTGATTGAATCACAGCTTTGAACTGAATTCGCTCATTCAAACAAGAGCTTCTAAACCGATCTGAAGATAGGACGAACTTTTCTGCATGGATGCTTTTAGTTGGGTAGAAATGGTTCGGATTCGATAATTGCACAGTGGCTTTTCCTGACTTTAATTTGTCTCTTTGGGTGTTGGCTTGCTTCTCTTTTTCCCATAATGCATCCTTTCTGAGGGGGTCCTTGGTGCTGTCTGAGCTTGGTTGTTTTCTTGCAGATGTTTCATAACCCAGACTAAGTGCTAGTGATGGTGGGAGCATTGATGATACCTAGTTGGGTAGTGAAACCTCTTAAGAAAGCAACCAAGCTCAGACAGCACCAAGGACCTCCTTCTCCTCCTGCTCCGATCCCACTCCCTTTTTGCACTGATGATGTTACCAAGTTGGATCATGAAACATCTGGAAGAAAACAACCCAGCTTAGAGAGCACTAAGAACAACACAGTCCTTTTCCTCCTCAGCTCAACTATGAGATAATTTATTCCTCTTCCTCCTCCTCCCTCAAAACCCTACTCCCTTCTAGCACTGATGATGTTACCTAGTTGGGTCCTGAAATATCTGCAAGAAAACAACCAAGCTCAGAGAGCAACAAAGATCCCTCATTTCAACCGGAGCTAAGAAATATTCTGCTTTATCAATGCATCCTTTCTCTCCCTGTCTATTATTAGGGAAGCAATGGACTTAAATGGAAGGCTGCTTAGCAGGAAGAATTCCATTCAGAAAGGAGCCCCTCGATGAGATCTTAACAAAACTCAAAAAACAAGGTAAGCATTTTTCAAACCCTCCTTGCCAAAAAATGTTCCCCTTCCAATAATTACCAGGCGATGGATGGAACCACATTCACCCATAACGGTAGGAGATGACCAGCTTGAGCCTGATGGAGGGGTCAAGTGTGTCATCAGTTCTGAGTCCCTTCGTGCCTACAAGAGATCTGAGCCCATCTTGAATTCCTTCTACTCTTATCTTCTGTGAATTCCCTTTGGCTGTTAGTAGTTCAGGTTTTTTGTAGCGAGCTTAAGCTTGTAATCAATCTTTATACCCATTTGAACTACCTGGATCCCCTGATTTTCCTGGCGCATGGCAATAACAGTGTAACTTCCAAGGACACCACGTTTTCCACCACGGGCTGAATCATGAAAGGTTCCTTGGAAGCAAGAACCTTCCAGCACATTTGCACAAATCACTGTGACTTCCAGAGGGTTGGACGACCTGCCGATGCAGGCTGAAACCACAATAGCCTCCCAAATCCCATCTCCAAATGCTCCTAAATCCCGAGTTATTTTTGTGCTGTGACACCCGCAGGAGCTAGGCTCCAGGTTCTCTTTACTTCAGCCCCTGCCTTCTTCCTCTGCAGCACCTTTGCTAAATTATTAACCCACAGTTCCCCCAATTAAAAAGGCTCCTGCGGGTTCATAATTCATGGCTTTTTGACAACTCGGTTGGCAAGCGGTTGAGGCAGAGGGTTCTTTTGCCCGAGGGAAGGGAGAAATCAATAACTTTTCCATGATTCTCTGCACCGTGGTGGAGATGCTGCAGCCGGCTGCCCCTTCTTTCCCCCAGGCTGCTGAAGTCTCTTTTATTTTTATACTGGGGACACTTGTTCCTTTTCAGAGTGGGGATATGATGTTCAAGGTGACAGGAAATAAACATTTCAGCAGCCGGCTCACAGCAGAAGAGAGGTTGAGGCAACCAACTGCCTTCTTAAAAGCCTTGCAAGTGCTAGCTTCTTTCTATCAAGGGCAAGACAGGGCGACTGAGTGTGCGATTTGATGTGTGTTTGTGTGTGTGTGTGTGTGTGTGTGTGTGTGTGTGTGTGTGTTTGATATAGCAGCTACAACATGATTTCAAGCCTGCTGAGGAGGGGGCATCACACCACACAAATTCCTTGTGTGTCCAGTCACACTTGGCCAATAAAGAATTCTATTCTATTCTATTCTATTCTATTCTATTCTATTCTATTCTATTCTATTCTATTCTATTCTGATTTCTATTCCATTGCATTCCATATTCTATTCTACTCTACTCTACTCTACTCTACTCTACTCTACTCTACTCTACTCTACTCTATTCTCCTTTCCTTTCCATTCCATTCCATTCCAATCCATCTTTTATCCTATCCTATCCTATCCTATCCTATCCTATCCTATCCTATCCTATCCTATCCTATCCTATGCTATGCTATGCTATGCTATGCTATCCTATCCTATCCTATCCTATCCTATCCTATCCTATCCTATTCTATGCTGCTTAAGGGCAGGATATACTCCAAACAAGCAAACATGCAATCATTCATTTAGTAGCAAGAAAGGTCTTCAAATGGGGCAAAGCTAAGTTAACAATGATCTCACTTAGCAACAGAAATGTGACAGTTCCCTTGTGGTCGTAAGTCAAGAACTATCTGTACAGAATGTTTTTCTTGAATGTCTTCATTCCCTCCCTTGTGCAAGCTTTAAGCTGAAGCCAACCACATGATCTTAGGCTAGTTATTCCTGATTTTCAAGTTGGCCTGTCTAACAGTTTGATGTCCATCTTCTCAGAAGCTTGCTGATATCTACCCATGAAGTTTTTCATGAGATTTCATCCCCTCCTGCCAGCACGACTAAAGGTCACGATGATGCATTCCTAAATGATAAGTACAGCACAACTTTTTAAAATATCTATCCACAGAGGATTTTACAGAGGAACTATTGAGTCTGTCATCTGCACCTCTATAACTGTCTGGTTCGGTTCTGCAACCCAACAAGACAGACACAGACTTCAGAGAGTAATTAGGAATGCAGAAAAAAAATTGCTACCAACCTGCCTTCCGTTGAGGATCTGTGTATTGCACAGGTCAAAAAGAGGGCTGTGAAAATATTTACAGACCCCTCACATCCTGGACACAAATTGTTTCAACTCCTACCCTCAAATGACACTATAGAGCACTACACCACAGAACAACTAGACATAAGGACAGTTTTTTCCCCAGCACCATTACTCTGCTAAACAAATAATTCCCTCAACACGGTCCAACTATTTACTAAGTCTGCATTACTATTACTATTAATCTTCTTATCACTCCTATCGCCCATCCACTCCTGCTTGTGACTGTATGACTGTAACTTTGTTGCTTGTATCCTTATGATTTATATGGACTGTTTCCTAGTATGATTTGATTGCTTATTTGTACCCTATGACTATCATTAAGTGTTGGACCTTATGATTCTTGATGAATGTATTTTTTCTTTTTATGTACACTGAGAGCATATGCACCAAGACAAATTCCTTGTGTCTAATCACAATTGGCCAATAAAGAGTTCATTCATTCATTCATTCATTCATTCGGCCGGCCAGCCAGCCAGTCATCTCTCCTGGCCTGAACTGTGTTTCTTCTCAAGTCCATCTTTTTTACAAAAATGACTGATAGCCTCATACATCGGTTTCCATGTCCAAGTGCAAAATTCTCATTGGATGACAGCCCAATATGATGGCACAAATTCTAATTCTTTCTGTCATTTAGTGGTTATCCAGATTTTTGTACCCTAATGTTAGGGAGTATTGAATCCCAGTTGGGCTGAGTAAATAGATTTGTGCTCTTTGCTGGATGTGAACGGTACAACATGCAAGCTTAAGCTTATTCAGCACTCCTACAAAATTAGTTACACGCACAGTAGAAGAAATGAAGACAAGTGATCGAAATCTATCTTCCAGTTTTCCTGACAGGTTTATTTCCTAGCAAAAGAGATTTCTGTTTGAATTCCTCCTTGAAGACTTCATTTGTGTGGTAGATGGAGCAGGTTTTAAAATTTTATTTTGGAGGAGAGAGGGGGGAGACAGACAGAGAGAGAGAGGCAGAGAGACACAGAGAGAGACAGAGAGTGAGAGACAGAGACAGAGAGTTAAGTTGGTTGGGTACAATTCAGCATTTTGGCACCCCTTGAAGCCTCCAAAGCTGCCTTTTTTCTTTGATCTGCAAACACTCCAAGAGAGCAGTTGTTTTGGGGTAAAATGAAAGTGGGGAAGCCAGAGAGGCTGCAGAAGAGAAGGAAGGAAGGAAGGAAGGCCAAGGAACATGGACCCCACTCATTCTGTAAGCATCTAACAAGCATGTGGATTCTAACTCCTGTCCAAAATAATTTCATATTTCTTCAATGCGTTTGCTTTCTGTTTTTCTGAATTTACAGTAAAGGTGTAATTCATGTGGAGGAGGAGGAGGAGATGGAGAAGGATAAGAAAGATGAAAAGGAGGAGGAAGAGGTGGTGGTGGAGTGGGAGGAGGAAAGAGAAGAAGATGGAGGGGGACAAGGAAGAGAAAGAGGGTAAAGGAGGAGGAGGGGAGGAGGGAGGAAATAATCCCATAGTTGAGTTGAGCCTTTTGCCATCTTCATCAAAATGTGTTTGGTCTAACTGAAGTCTTTTGAGAACAGAGAAAATTAGACAAAACCAGCCCATGGTTATTATGGACTTCTGATAATTTCACACTAGATGTGGAGTGGTCTTCTTTTGCATGAGAATGTAATTATGTTTTTTTAACCACGGGAGATAGATAACAGACAGATCAATATAGATAGATCAATACACCAATAGATGGATTGGACAGACAGATATCTCACCGACATTGATAGAACCTTGGCGTTCATGTGTGACAGTACACAAACAGACTAGAAAGATGAGAAATCTGCACCAAGACAAATTCCTTGTGTGTCCAATCACACTTGGCCAGTAAAGAATTCTATAAAGAATTCTATATAGATGGGTTTGGCCACAAGCAAAATGATAATACTATTCAATAAGTTCAATCATGGAATGCTTAAAATAAAAAAAAAGAATGAGGATCTATTCTTCAACAGTCTGGATTCATTACATTTTATGAATAGGCTCTTCAGGTCTATACAGCTCTTAGGAAGATACTCCAGTTGATGTCCAATCCATAGATTGGATATTATGTATGGGTTACAAACATCCTTTTCAATTCTTGCACTCCTAAAAGGATACTCAGATGCATGCTTTATTTAAGAGAGAGGCAGTTCAATATAAATTTAGCCTAGCGGACTGCCTGCGTTAATATTTCAACTCTCCAAAGCTTCAAAGGGGTGTTACTCTATTTTTTATTTTTTTCCTGGCAAAGTGAGGGTGATGGATCAGAAAGGAAAGCTGGGGTAATAGATCAGTAACAGACAACATGCCCACAACATGTGCAATCCATGAGAGATATCCTTTCCTATTTTAGTCTGGCGTGCTTAAATAAATAAACTAATAAGTTAAAAAAAAAAAAGGAAAGGAGTCCCTGAGAATTTTACTCCACTAGTAGCCAATTCTAGGGGGCTGTACTCCTCCATTTCAAGGCCACTGAACCAGCACTGTCTGAAGATGTTTCTGCGATCATGTGGCCAGCATGAAGTCACAGAGCGGTGTTACCTTTCCACCGAAGTGGTACCTATTTATCTACTTGCGTTTGCGTGCTTTCAAACTACAGGAGCTGGAGCGAGGACAGGATTTCATCCCGTCATGCAGAGCTCAGGTCTCTAACCCCGGGCTGCCAGCTTTCCAGCTGACAAGCCCAGCGTCTTAACCACATGAGCCACAGTGATGCCCAAGTAAACTAGTAGCCAATTCAATATTGTCAGAAGTATCTCACTGGCAGCAGGATTATACATTAAACTAAATTTGGGGAAGAGAACACATGAAGCTTTGACACCAGCAAGCTAAGAGATTTATAGAAGTGTCTTAAGTGTCAGAAAAGGAGAGGAACAATGGGAAATTCTATCCCCTTTTGATCCAGGATCAATACATCTCTAGATTTGGTTCTACCTTCATCAAGATCAAGTGAAGTACTAATACCACTCTATAAAACCTTAGTAAGGCCACACCTAGAGTACTGTACCCAGTTTTGGTCACCACACTATAAAAAAGATGTTGAAACTCTAGAAAGAGTGAAGAGAAGAGCAACAAAAGAGGATTAGAGGCCTGGACGTTAAAACATATGAACACCCAGGGCATGGCTAGTCTAGTGAAGAGAAGGACCAGGGGAGACAGGATGGCAGTCTTCCAATATTTGATTAGGCTGCCACAGAGAGGAAAGGATCAAGCTATTTTCCAAGGCACCCAAAGGTCAGGCAAGGAATAATGGATGGAAACTGATCAAGGAGAGATTCAACTATGGAAATAAGGAGAAGTTTTCTGACAGTGAGGACAATCAACCCATGGAAGAGAAGTTGCCTTCAGAAGTTGTGGGAGCTTCATCACTGGAGGCTTTCAAGAAGGGACTGGACTGCCAGTCATTTGTCAGAAATAATGTAGGGTCTCCTGCTTGGATGGGGGTGTTGGACTAGATGCCCTACAAGGTCATTTCCAACTCTGTTAATCTGTTAATTCATCTTCCCAGTAGAATACCCTAATACTTTGGACCACCCTGGAGAAAGGTGCATAAATCTTTTCCGGACCATTTTTCTGAGCATTCAGTGACTGCCACCAAACCAAGAATGGCTTTAATTAGCTCAATTGCTAATCAGCAGCCTCCTTGCTATGCTTCCTTTTGTTCCCTTCCATAAACGTGGCACTCTTGGAGAACAGAGAGCTACGTAGCTGCGACCTGTTTCCTGAACCGCTTCCAACACTCAGGTCATGCGCTGCTCACACCGTCCGTCAGAATTTCTCACTTGGCCCCGTGGAGCAATTCTCTGCTTATTCATCAAAGGTTGGCTGTGTCCTGAACATTGCTATTTGTGGGGGGGCTTGGCATTTCACCAGAGGAGAAGGCAGGCAGGAGGCCAACTAAAATGTTTCAAGAATTGCACCGAAGAGTAAGAAGCGACTGCTGGAGAAATGCAAGGAAGGAACGAAAGAGCGCCGAAGAAAACAAAAAGGCATGTCTGTCTTCCAAGCTGCTGTGTATAACAAAAAGTGTTGTAAAGAAGCGCATGTAATCTCTTCCATTCACTATTAATTAACCTTGCTCGTCCTTGTGCAGTTCCAGGCATAAAAAGATCTTTGGTCTTATATCAAGGTATACTTACTCTCACAAGGAAAGTTCTTTCAAGAGGAACAAGAGACAAACGCAACCATTACATTCAAGGATCTCAAAACTTGAGCAGAAATGGGACAGCACAGTTCTCCCAAAATAACCAAATTCTTATCCGCTCTTTTGCCTTGCGTTAGCAAATTCCAATTCCAGCTGTAAAGGTGGCCAAACACAGCTTTTAGGAGGAGCCCATGAATATCCCATCTCATCACTGTTACAATTTGGGTTTTCCTCTGTTTTAAATGTTGTCTTTATGTTTTCATGTTTGGGGAGGGTAAATAAATAATTGGAATGTTAATAGGATCAAAGTTTTAGTAAATTCTGGTATCCTTTAGTAAATTGAAAGGATACAAGAAAAAAGTTCTTGGATACAAGGGAATTATAATAAACCAAAAAGATGCAAGAAAAAGGTTCTGTTAGGGCCAACACGATGCGTCTAACAATGGATCATTAATGGCCGTTTGTAGAGGATTGTGTTTTATGATGTTTTTGTCCAAAACTGTCTTCCTGTTTTGGGAAAAACGCATCCACAGCAAACTATTAGTTTGCTTAATGACCATGGCATTTGCTTAACCATTGCAGTGTTCAGTTTACAACTGCTGTGTTCTAATGACCACTGTGAAAAATCAATCATGTGACCAACCCTTTTTACAACCCTGTCAGATGCAAACAATGAGACCCGCAGGTGAAGAATTCGATTAGCTACTTTATTGCTCCTGCTTGCTTTGCAGGAATTTTCCCAGACTGATGGTTAGCACCTGAGCCAGACTAGATAAGATTCAACAGCATTCAAGAGAGATTAGACCTTGCTTTCTTGTGACTACATAAAGATTCCAGACTATTTCCCTGCTTGACTCCTTCCCTTATTTCAGCCAGTCTCTTTCCAATATCATCACAATATACAACTGTCATGGGCAGGCTCCCTTATGGCCATATGTTAAGGACTACCTGTACCCTATGGGTTTGTATATGCATGGGAGTTTCTCTGTGTGCGAATGTGTGTTTTCTATAAATGCTGATGTTTTAGAGAAAAAGATGCAGCAGTTCTACTTGTGGGCAGTAAATCATCCAGTCCCATCTTCGAGATGCGTGCTGAAGAAGGAAAGCAGATGATGAATGGGACTGTCCATATTTACACTGAGATCAGAACAGCTGGGAGAATCTCTGAATGCAGTAACTATCCCTCGTAAATATCACCATTCCTTGGTGGCGGCTGTCTGACAGAGATGGATTGTCAACTTCTCTGCAAAACTATCCAATGGTATGAACTGGTACTGGCGGGTGCCATGATTTGGAACGCAGCTGATCCTTGATGTCCTCCATCGAGCACCTTGTGGAAAAAGACAGTGGGATCGGTCGTGGCTTGGCAAACTTGAACTTGGGTGTGGAAGATGTCTATATCTCCCAACCTTTGACTTTTGCAAGAGGAGGGATGCAAATTCAGTCTCCTGTTTGCAAACTCTCTTCCCATTTTAAAGCTGCAAGAAGAAGAAGAAGAAGAAGAAGAAGAAGAAGAAGAAGAAGAAGAAGAAGAAGAAGAAGAAGAAGAAGAAGAAGAAGAAGAAGAAGAAGAAGAAGAAGAAGAAGAAGAAGAAGAAGAAGAAGAAGAAAGAAGAAGAAGAAAGAAGAAGAAGAACTTGGTTTTCTCGTTTCCCATTTCCCAGGGTTAGAAAAGCAAAAGAGGAGGAGGAGGAGGAGGAGAAGAGGAGAAGAAGAGGAGAAGGAGGAGGAAGAAGAAGAAGAAGAAGAAGAAGAAGAAGAAGAAGAAGAAGAAGAAGAAGAAGAAGAAGAAGGAGAAGGAGAAGGAGAAGGAGGAAGGAGGAGAGAAGGAGAAGGGAGGAGGAGGAGGAGGAGGAGGAGGAGGAGGAGGAGAAGGAGGAGGAGGAGGAGGAGGGAGGAGGAGAAGGAGGAAGGGAAGGAGGAAGGAAATAATTGAAAGTGCATTAAGCATGGACTTCTCTTCCAGAAATTATTCTTGGATTAGCATAGGATTCCTAAGATCGAGGGACTTGTGAGATGGGGGTTTGAAGGGCTGGTTGATATACCCCCATTGCCAATACTCCTGCTGATTCTATCTCTTCCTTCAACTTTTCTCCGGAGATGCTCTCCTTAAGTAAAATAGATGAGTAATCAAGAAATTGGTCCTACCGTCTAGACTACACACTCATGTGGGGAGGGGGAGCCCACTTTGAATGGCCTTTTGTCTGTCTGTGTTCTTGATTTCAAGATGACTGGCGCCTTTGAAGTATCATCCTTTGTCTCTTTTTTTTTTTCCTCCCCTACTCTTGTGTGTGATGACAGCAGAAAGAAAATGTGCATCGGAAATGAAATTTCTTTATTTCAACATCAAGAGTAAACAAGATGTCAGCTGCTCAGAGAGGCAGAGAAAGAGATGGAGACCAGCAGAGGCACAAAGCACGATAGAGGCGTGTGGGAGGCTCATAGTTACGGGCAAAAATGAAAGCAGGAGTCAAAGATTGTTGAGGTCTTCAGGCAATGAGGATGTCTAAAGAATTGTTGAAATTGAAATCTTTCATTACATTGAAAAACACAAAGCAGAGTCTTCTTTTGAGAGATGAATATGAGCCTACTCCTCCAGAATTATCATCTGTGGAAGCTGATCTTGTATAAGGGACACCTCTAAGTCCCTTTGTTTGGTTACCCCATTGCAAACTTCTCTAAAAACTCGATACTGACTCAAGGTCACATGCTGTAGAACACCTTGACATGGATAAGAACTTCATTCAGGTGTAGATACATTCATCCTCATCCTACCCAGAGGTGGTATTCAGCAGGTTCTGACCTGTTCTGGAGAACCGGTAGCGGAAATCTTGAGTAGTTCGGAGAACTGGCAAATATCACCTCTGACTGGCCTCGCCCCCATCTATGCCCTGCCTCCCGAGTCCCAGCTGATCGGCTGGGTCTCCTTTGGTTGCCCTGCACAGGAGAATGTAGCTGGAAAGCAGGTTAGTGGGGTGGGGAGGGAATGGGGATTTTGCAGTAACCTTCCCCCAGGAGTGAGATGGGAATGGGGAATTTACAGTATCCTTCCCCTGCCATGCCCACCAAGCCACACCCACCAAGCCATGCCCACAGAACCGGCAGTAAAAAAAATTGAATCCCACCACTGATCCTACCTACCAGTACTGTGCTCTTGTAGGAGTTCTAGAGATGCTAGATTGTAGTTGTGGAGACTCTGGTAAGTAAATCTTATGGGGAATGGCTGAAACAGCTGAGCACATGGAGCTTTGGGAAGAGATGAAGAAGAAGAGGCATAATATCTATGGAGATTCTCAGTCATCCAAGTCAAAGTTGTCCCATTTTTTTTTTTCCAAAAGGCAACTGGACTTTGTTTTTCTTTGAAGACGTTTTGCTTCTCATCCAAGAAGCTTCTTCACTTCTGATAGTTCTCTAGAAGAAGCTTCTTGGACGAAGCAAAATGTCTTCACAGAAAAGCAAGGAAGTCCAGTTGCCTCTTGAAAAAGCATATTAGGGACAATCATGACTTGGATGACTGAGAATCTCCGTAGACCTTGGAAGAAGTTCTGAAGAAGCTTCTTGGATGAGAAGCAAAACGTCTTCAAAGAAAAAAAACCAAGAAAGTCCAGTTGCCTCCTGAAAAACCACCTTTGGGATAACCATGACTGGGAAGACTGAGAATCTCCACAGATGTCAAGGAAAATCAAAGTCCAGTTGCCTTTGGAAAAAGCACTTTTGGGACAAGACGTATAATAGCATTCTGAGGACTCCAGATGGGTGGCCTTAAACTAATATGTGAAAATTGTAGAGAAGGAAGTTTAATAAAAGAGCCTAGAGAATTGCCTAGGGATGTGGTGGGCTATTCTTAGCTGGACAATGATGTTCTAGCAGGATCCTGCATTAGTAACATTCAGCAGGGAGTTGAAGTAGATGTTCATCTTGGTTCCTTCCAGCTCTCTAATGCTACGATCCATGAATGAGTATGAATGTCAGTTAGAGTCACCCCAAACCCCCCAAACTTTGAATGCGTTGACTTGAACGCCCTGATCTAAATTTCTAACGAAGCTGACACCGCCGGATAATTGTGGTTATGGATCATCTCAATGGCTCTGATTATGCATAATCTCACCACCGGAGAAGACAAGAGAGAAGGGAATAAACAAGGAGGTTAATAAATAATTCACCGAGACAAGGAGCGAACTGGAACACAGATTCCCTTCTCCCCTCCCTTCCTCTCTTCTGTTTCTTGCTTGTTAATGCGAAGTGAATCACATGGAGACGTCGCGAGGGGCTTAAGAGGCCATATGCTACCATTATGGTCTGAAAGTCAAAGCCAGGCTGGCTAATTTTAGCTTCTCGGAAAGACACCTTGATAGACTGCGGAGAGGACCCCATGATTGTGCTTGACAGAAGGAATGGCTCCGTGGTTCATCTGCAAGCGGTATCCCGCTATGGTCCTGCTCAAATCGGTGATGAATTATTAACAGCTCATTTGCATATCATCTTTGGCCTACCACTCATATTTCAGAGAGTGGGGGGAATTTGACATGGACACTGAGAAAAGCTGATCTACACCCATCCTTTCTTTTCCTGGTGTATACATACCTTTCACACCCTAGAACATAAAATAATAGGGTTGGGGGTCATCCAGGGGCGGGATTCAAATTTTTTAACAACTGGTTCTGTGGGCGTGGCTTAGTTGGTGGGCGTGGCTTGTAGTCATGTTATTGGCTGGGTGTGGCCAACTCAACATCACTCACATCGAGGCATGCATCTCCTCGCCTGGTCTCTCATGACTGTGGGGATGAAGCAACAGTCGTAAGTGTGAAAAATGGTCATAAGTCACTTTTTTCAGTGCCATTGTAACTTTGAATGGTCATTCCACACAAGCAAAGTACCATCAAAGGAGGGGAAAATAAACTCCAGAGACGTTCCTGAGACAGGAAGTCTAGTCCTGCCAAGAATAAGGGTTAACGGAGAGGCAGTTTCTGTCAGCAACAGCAGAATGTTTCCTTCCTGCCTTCCTTACAGGATTAGTCCAGTAATTTCTTCTAACAGCCGGTTCTCCGAACTGCTTAGAATTTTAACAACCGGTTCTAGCGAATAGGTGCGAACCTGTAGAATCCCACCCCTGGGGTCATCTAGTCCAACCCCTCCACCCAAGCAGGAAACCCTATACCATTCCAGACAAAAGGCTGTCCAGTCTCTTCTTGAAAACCTCCAGTGATGGATCACCCACAACTCCTGGAGTCAAGTCGCTTAATTGTTCTCACTGTCAGGAAATTCCTCCTTAGTTCTAGGTTGGTTCTCTTCTTGATTAGTTTCCATCCATTGTTTTTTGTCTGGTCTTCAGGTGCTTTGGAGAATAGCTTGACTCCCTTCTTCTCTGTGACAGCCTCTCAAGTACTGGACGCCTGCTATCATATCACCCTAGCGCAACACCTACATCTACCTACACCTGGGGCTTTTTGATTGTTTCCCATGACTTTCTGAACAGTTTTTCAATCCAAGGACACCAATAAAACAAGTCAGAAATCTAAAAGCAACATATCAAAAATCATCCACTGGAAGTACCTGAGAAAGGAGAGCTTCCTATCACAGATATTAACCATCCAGCTTTAAAGATTTAATGTTGTTATGGGGAGCAGATCTGCAGAATCAGAGCAACAACACCCATGGTTAAACATCGAGAAGTTTTTTTAAAAACATTTCTTTCTTTCTTTCTTTCTTTCTTTTCTAAGAGGAAAGAGAGCAACGTCTGTATCACAGGGAGCTTTGAAAGAAAAAGCTCTCCCGCAAAATTTCCACTTGGTTTTGGCCTAATTTATAAATAGCACGTGCATGTGTATTCAAGCTAACTGCTCTAATAGACAGGCCGTGAGTGTTGCAAATGAGCGAGAGAGAATGGGAGAGCTTTTAAATATGTATTATTTTGCTGGTTTTATTGCCCAGGAGAAGCAATTAGGGGATATTCTCTATCAGGCTCTTGTATAGCATGGACAAGGATGGTTTTGCCTAGCGGTTTTTGTCAAAAAACTAGCCAGGTACACTTCAACCTAATGGGTATGCCATTAGACAGAGACAAGGGATGACAAAGAGAAGGAGGCACGTTCTGTCTTGTTAGACTCTCTGAGTCCCAATTGTGAGAGTCTCACTTGTTGTGGGGACTGTCATGCCCTTGTTAGAGTTGGACTCTGAGGAAGAGGAGGAACAGCCGACAGGGAGTGGAAGTGTGGCTCCGGAGGTTGTGGAGGAGGCTGGGGAAGGGCAGAGACCAGCTGGGCAGTCAGAGGAGGACCCAGGCCCATCCCTTCTCCATCCTAGGGCATGCTGGGAGGAGAGGATAAGGGAGAGACGTGGTCTCCTTGGGAGGAGAGGGCCTCGATCCCCTTCATGGGCTGTTTGTGTGGGAGTGTTTTTGTCCTCTGTCAAAGATATTCGGAGCTTGGAAGCAAACTGAAGGAATAAAAGAGGCATCCCCTGTTTTCTGGGAGTGTGTTTGTTTTGGAGGCTAAAACGTATGAGGAATGGCTGTAGGAACTGGGCCTGGCTAGTCTAGGGAAGAGAAGGTCCAGGGGAGACAGGATAGCAGTCTTCCAATATTTGAGGGGCTGCCACAGAGAGGAGGAAGGGGTCAAAGCACCCGAAGGCCAGACCCAAGGAATAATGGATGGAAACTGAACAAGGAGAGCCACTATATCTATGTTATTTTGGCTGTTTTAAAATGCTGGTGGGTTTTTAAAACTCTTGGTTACATCGTGAGCCACACAGAGTCCCATATTTGAGACAGAGTAACAGAGTTGGAAGGGAAGTTGGAGGGAAGCAAGAGACTCTTCTGGCTGCCCAACCTCTTCTTTAAAACTCCCAGTGACTATTCCAGTGAAAGCACATTAAATAAATAATGGTAGAGCTCTTTCTTACAGAAAGTCTAAAAAAGATATCAGCTGAACCAGTAAGGTATTCCCCCAAAGGTTAAATTTAACCTCCAAGAGGCCCAATCTATGGATCAGGTTGAGCTAACTCCATGCTGTCTTTTGCCTTTTAGGAAGACCTAAAGCACCATTGATCGGTTTTTGTTCAAGCTGGAGAGAAAGAGCATCAGAAAGAGCAAGTTTCTCCATTACAGGATTCACCGAGAAATCTAAGCAAGGGGGAGCATCGCTTCCCATATTGACTGGATGAAGCAGCCAAGATAATCCTGCTAATGGAGGAGGCGTTAAAAGATGGGAGACCGTTGGGGTTTTACTTAGAGAAAGTAAAGTACTTAAAAGTTGGCTTACCTTGAGAAAGCAGCCAGGGATCCTATATTCTCAGCAAGTTGGTTTTGGATCCAAGGATTGTGTGTCATCAGGGCTCCCACTAACACATTGGATAGGATTAATGGTCGGATTGATTGAGGCCTTTTGCAAGCAACCGGCCGGAGAAAAGGGATGTTATATGTACACTAAAAAAAAAGGCAATTGGGGAAATCAAAGCTATCAAAACCTTTAAAGCTTTCCCGTGAATACTTGAAATCCAGGGGAAGCAAAGATAAAATCTTTACAAGGGATAATTTCTGTCCTCCTGGAGAAGATATGCTGATTTTTCAAGACTCATTTTTCTTCACTAGAGGCTTGGATTGCGCTCATAATGTTTTCCCCAAAGACTCCGCCTGGCCTTCCAGATTTTCTCCCCCCCCCCCCAAAAAAAAACCACAGCAAGAAGCATTGTATAGAAAACTGACAGGGTCTACAGGCCGGAGATCACAGCTTGTTGCTAATTATAGGTATAAATAACGGGCGAATTTGACCATCTGGTGGCCATTGGCAGCACCTCGCTTCTCGGCAGGATTTATGCCACCTGCATGCCCAACCCAGCCTTAGAGGGTGGGTTACATTGCCCTCTAAATCCACAGATGCATCATGGAAATGTCATCTGCAAAAAGAGTTCTTTTGAGAAAATTGCTCATCGCTGCATCTCCAGAGAGAGAAGATCGTAAGTATTGTTCTCTTCCAGGCATCCATTGTGGAGGTTGAAGGGTGAGCATCTACCATAACTCTCCACAGCCAACACACTGTGGCCAACTCGCCATGGCCAACTTGTTACAGCCAACTCATCATGGCTAACTCACCACGGGACAATTCACTGCCGGTCAAGAGTCATACTAATATCGAAGAAATAGTGGAATAGAATCATTAAAGAAAGGATGCCAAAGAAAATGTGAATGACAAAAATTAAAATAACTTTTAAAATTATTTTAAATAATCAAACTGAATTGTTGAATTGTCCCACAGTAAGTTGTCCCATAGTGAGTTGGCCATAGTGAGTTGGCCATGGAACCAGTAGTAAATTTTTTGAATGGTACTGCTTGCCTCCTGAAGGTGTGTGTGTGTGTGAGAGAGAGAGAGAGAGTGAGAGAGAGAAAGAATATCCCTTCCAGCTCTACAATTTCATGTTCTGCGTTCTACCTGTCCCCAATTTCTTGATGCAACCACAAGAGAAGAGATAAACTCTTCCTTTGGATTCTTTCAGACCAGGAAGTGGGACAACAGGGACCTGCAAAGCGATAGAGTCATTGTTTTCTCCTTCTGTTTCCTTACAACAATAAACCCATAAACCGGAAAATGTCTTCCAAAGAATTCTAAAGCAACTTTGAAGCATCTTGAAAATGAGATGAGGAAGAGGCAAGGAGCAGAGATTTGAGTCAGTTACACTGACGTTCAACCAGAAGCTCGGTTTCTGATTTGCTTAGTCGGCCTGCCTTCAAATCACTCTCTCGGCCATTTCGAAAAGACAAATAAAAATATATTCAGACATTTACTGGCTAGGCTCATACATCATGCTAGGGTTTATTTGTCGCTTGTGTTGCTAATGGCTGACTGTGTTGCCACTTTGAGCTATGTAAAGCATGCTTTACGGCTTGTATAAATTCTGTCTGTTGTGGTTCATGGCATAAAATAGAGCTAAAAAACCCACAACTTAACATGGTATATAGCCCAAGATTCTCTCTTTTTCACCAACATGTGGAAACATCACAATTCAGCTCTGACGAGACTCCCAAGAAGGAACAAAGCATGAGAAGGAAGGATGCGATTCAAGAACTGCATTGCAGGGTGAGATGGATGGCCTATAAATTTAGTAAATAAATATCCATGGATTATAACCAAGAATTGCTACCACCTTCTTCTCTTCTGTGCTGGGATTTCCCCAAGCGTGAAGAATCCCGCTTGAAATTCTAGATTGTCCTCAGCTCATGACCAAACCTGAGCCTAACATTTCGGTGGATAAGTGAGACATTGGTTCGGTGAGTTTTGCCTCATCTTACGACCTTTTTTTTTGCTGCAATTGTGAAGTGAATCACTGTTAAGTCAGTAACACAGTTGTTCAATGAATCCCATTGACTTTGCTGGTCAGAAGATCGCAAAGGGGGAATACAAGACCTTCACGTCAACTCTGAAGTGAACCTTTTGAAGGCCACAATGTGAAGAAGGGATAAGGAGGGGGAACATAGAAAGGGATTTTATAGCCCAAACAAAATAGCTTCTTTTGGGAACCAAGGACATTCCAAAAGGTGGCTGGAGAGAGGAGGAGAGATAGTAACTAGGCAACCAGCCAGAACCTTGATTGGACAATGTAACTGATTGTTTGGGGAAAGGGGGAACTTTCATGTTTTAATCAGTTGAAAACCATGGGAACTTTCAGAATCGGTTTTCACCAGTTTGTGCCAATATGGTATCTCCAATAAAATTGTTCTTTGAAGAACCTGCCTGCCTCGGAGTTCTGCTTTCTGTGGAGTTATTTGGAAACACGACATATGGGATACTACCACCATCAGAAATATGAATTAGTTGCCAAGCATCTGAATTTTGATCATGTGACCATGGAAATGCTGCAATGGCCATAAATGCTCTGTCTTAGGCGTCCCCCAAAAAACACTCAGCAACTCTGAGTCCTGTCAAAACCTCTTTTATTAAATTTATGTGAATTTGGTGCATTCACATTAAGCCAACGGCTTGGCAAACAGTCTTGCAAAGGAATACTAATCAGCTCAGACATTATCTACCCTGGAAAGTTCCTAGTAAATATTTCCACACACAGTGCTGACAGGGAAGGGCTGGGTTACAGAGACAAATCTTCATGAGGCTGGAATGAATGAATGAGTGAGCTGTTTCCCGCAAAAGCCCCCACCCCTTTGCTCCTCTTTTAATCCTGATGGGAGGGGCCATTCATTGTCCACTTGTGGCCTTACTCTCATATCGACTCTGAGTTCTTAATTGTTCCTTCCTTTTGGCAGCTCTGCCCATGCACAGGCTGGGAACCGGTTCCAGAAGCTCCCCAACCTCACTACTGTCCGAGCCTGAAGGTAGTTGATGACTGCCAGCCTGCCCTGGCCCCATCTCTGCCTCTGATGCAGAGCCCTCGTCCGAGCCTTCCTCAGCCTTCCTCCAAGACTGGCCTAGGTTCCTCCCCAACCTCCTCACTGTCCGACTCCGCTGCCAGCTCTGTCTGCCACCGGCGGGCCACAATAATAAGTATGACAAACGATCCTAAGTCATTTTTTTTCCAGCGCCGTTGTAATTTTGAACGGCCACTAAATGAACTTCAAGGACTTCCTGTAGACATCTTTCAAGTTGGTTCTCCAGACAAGCCATATCTTGTCTTCTTCCCTCTCTTTTACTTTTACAGGAACGAGTTGCAGAAGGAAAATTATGGACTAATTTCTGCATGTCACCGGCAATTGGAGAAATTGCCAGTTTGTTTTTAATTATCTGACTCCCTTTTTTTTCTCTGAGGCTATGCACTGTTAACAAATCGGGGGTGGGTGGGTGGGGGGGAAAGAGCTTGTCAAACTGGCACAAACAGATAAGGGGAAAATGGCAGGAATCGTTTGAAATGTAAAATAGTGGGATTTTTTTTTTTAGCTGCTTCCTTTTTATTTCCTCCTCTTTTGATTGTCAAAAGAAGAAGAAGAAGCCGTGATGACTGTGAACTCAAAAGGGGAGCAGAAAAGATTTAGAGATAGAGATACAGGGTGTACGTTGATATAGGTTTAGACAGAAGGCTTTGTGGTTGCATAGGGGATCTATCTAAAATAACAGGGGGATTTAAACCTTTCGGTTTATCTTCACTTCAGATAATGTTTCTGGGTCTTATGAAGACTTTATCACGGTGTGGAAAGAGTTATCTTGAAAGTTTGCCTCTCATCATTAAAGCCATGCAGTTGTGTCCTCCGAAAATTCTAATTATGTTTCTGGTGGATTCCTACACAGGTATATGACCAGGTTAATTTTCCTCCTTTCTCCTGAAGGAACCTGAAGGCCAAACAAGGAACAATGCATGGAAACTGAATGAGGAGAGATTCAATCTGGAAATAAGGAAGAATTTTCTGACAGTGAGAACAATCAACCCATGGAACAGAAGTTGCCTTTGGAAGTTTTGGGAGCTTCATCCCTGGAAGCTTTCAAGAAGAGATTGGACTGCCATCTGTCAGAAATGGTGTAGGGTCTCCTGCTTGGGTGTGGGGAGGGGTTGGAAGAGATGACCTAGAAGGTCCCTTCCAATTCTGTTAATCAATCTGTCTGTCTATCTATCTATCTATCTATCTATCTATCTATCTATCTATCTATCTATCTATCTATCTATCCATCCATCCATCCATCCATCCATCCATCCATCCATCCATCCATCCATCCATCCATCCATCCATCCATCTATCTATCTATCTATCTATCTATCTATCTATCTATCTATCTATCTATCTATCTATCCTCATTTGATACAATACGGGTAGTCCTTGACTTAATCACAGTTTGTTTAGTGACAGTTCGAAATTGCAACAGCTGTTGCTGCAACTGACTCATATTTATGACGGTTTCAGTGTCCCGGGGATCATGTGATCCCCTTTTGTGACCTTCTGACAAGTCCATGGAGAAGCCAGATTCATTTTATAACCGTGTTTCTAATGTTAACAACTGCAGTGATTCACTTAACAAGTTGTGGCAGGGAAGGTCGTAAAACAGGGCAAAACACACTTAGCAAATGTCTCGCTTACCAGCCGAAATTTGGGGCTCCATTGGGGTCGTAAGCCAAGGACTGCCAAGGTATGCTTCCGAGGCATTCATACAGAGGTAAGACCAGGTTAATTTTTCTCTTGCCCAGCATCTGATACATGAATATATATATATGCACTTATTTATTTGATTTATAGGCTGCTTTTCTCCCACTGGTTGGTATTCAAAACAGTTCAAGATTCAACTATGAATAATTTGAGTCTTGAGCATGAAGCATGTAAAGGGGTATTGAGGATTAATTTTAGAAAAATCTGTTCTTGTCCAAGGAAGAATTTGACTGTGTACAACTGAGTGAATTCACTGCAAAGTAATGGGATAAATGGTGAAGAATCTGGTTTCATTGCATTTTAATTGCCCATACTTTAATACTTTCATTTTTCAGTAGATTTTTTTTCCCCCTTGTTCGGGCTCTTTTTCCGGATTCTCCTCATTTTTGGTTTCACAAGAGCTAGGAAAAAAAATAATAATTTTGGCTTCTAATCCATCCAGACTTTGTTGCTTGTTTGAGAAGGTAATTAAAAAAATATTGTTAATTGCTATGGGAGATGCAAAACCCAGTCTAAACAAACAAGATATAGATGGATATGGTTTCTTCTCTGTCTTTTAAAATGCATCATTCTTCATATTAATTCAGAACCTGTTGTATACAAATATCTACACTCTTCTCCAATCCTGATGCCTCAACATCTTGCAGGTAGAAATTTTCAATAAGCTTTTAAGCAGGAGACTGACCGTTCTTTCTATACACTCAGAAAACTGCTTCATCCCAAATTTAGGTATTACTCTCCATGATTCGACCTTTTCAAAGCCATTCTTCTGTCAAAGGAGGAAAAAGAAAAATTCTTTCTCGGTCTTCTAAAGATATTTTGCTGCTTTGATGGGGTACCAGGATAATCATATCAGGTTGATATTCAACGCCATATTTGCAGAAAACTCTCTTCCTGTTGGCCTTACCTTATCCTTGGTTGTATAAACATACAATCAAAATCACGTGAACCATAGTAAGTAACCACATCTTAGTAAGCCTTAGTAAGACCACATCTGGAATATTGCATCCAGTTTGGGTCACCACGTTACAGAATAGATGTTGAGACTTAGTAAAAAAAAATGCAAAGAGGAGGAACTAAGATGATTAAAAGTCTGGAGATTAAAAGATGTTGAGACTTTGTAAAAAGTGCAAAGAAGAGCAACTAAGATGATTAAAGGCCTGGAGACTAAAACATATGAAGAACATTTGCAGGATTTGGGTTTGGCTAGTCTAAAGAAAGGAAGAACTAGGAGGAACATGATAGCAGTTTTTCAGTATTTGAAGGGCTGCCACAAAGAAGAAGGGGTGAACTTATTTTCCAAAGCTCCAGAGGACAGGACAGGAAATGATGGAAACTAACCAAAGAAGGAAGCAACCTGGAATTGAAAAGAAACTTCCTAGCAGTGTGGACAATTAACTGGTGGAATGGCTTGCCTTCAGATATTGGGGATGCTTCATCACGGGAGGATTTTAAGAAGAGATTGGACAGTCATTTGTCTGAAATGGTCCAGGATCTCCTGCTTGAGTGGGGGGAGGGGCTGGACTGCAAGACCTCCAAAGTCCCTTCCAGCCCTATTCTGATTCTGATTACCAGGTACGGCCAGACAGAAACACGACCAGAGGAACTGATCCTGGTTTATAATAAAAGCAACCCTCTCCCGAAAGCATAAAACTGGATGGCTGAAAGAGAATTTTGAATGGACATGGTAGAACTGACAGTTTCCAGAAATCCTTTGAATGCTAGTGAATGCCCATGAAAGATTGAACTAGCAAAATTCACCGTGGTTGCAATTTTCACTTTATTTTTTATTCACGGCTAGGTGGTAGACGTCTCCGTAGCTCTGGCTTTAAGGCAGTTTGATCAAATCACCTCTTGAAATGGAATAGATAAATCTTTGGGACGAGACAGATACAATGAGGCACCTTCAAACTGATCTGGTGATTCGGTAGAGCCCCGTGTCTGTGAATGCCTGCTTGGCTCAAATCTAATCAAGGATTCAAATCAACAGTTTAAATCAGATTTCGCCTGATTTGCACAATGTCGCTTTGGAAGTACAGAGTGCTGATAGCTTTCCATCCCTTCGTTTTCCTTATGGAAAATAGTGAGATAGTCAAATAAAATTGCCATAAACCATCTTTTTTTTCTTCTTCCTAAAATGGGTAGCAGGAAGAAAAATGTGACGAAAAGAACCTCTCAGGATTTTTTTTAAAAGACAAAATAACATATTGGGAAAAGGCTTGGATCACCTCTATTAAAAATTCAGAGATAACTGCAGCAGTACACTCATTAGGTCACAGTTGTTTAATATCAATCTGAAGATCTCAATGAAGAGAAGAGGAAGTCACCACGATTAAAACAGATCACTAGATCCCAAAAGGGATAAACTGAAAATCTGAGGGGGAAACAAGATAAAAGAAAGTTTTCCTTTCTTCCTTCTTTCCCTGTATTTGAACCCGAGGTTATTGAATGAAGCTGAGTGAGGGGCAGATAAGGAAGGGCTTTCAGAGAATATACATTAGGAAACCATGAATGGGATGAATACACAGATGGATAGAAGGACAGACAAACAGACAGACAAACAGACATACAGCTATAGCTAGCTGGATGGATGGATACAGGAATAAATAGATAAATGGATCAATAGGCAGATAGAGCAACAGATAGATACATGAATAGATAAACAGATGAACAGGTAGAAAAACACATAGCTAGCTAGCTAGATGTGCAGAAAGACAGGTAGATAAATGGTAGGTGGGTGGGTGGGTGGATAGATAGATAGATAGATAGATAGATAGATAGATAGATGGATGGATGGATGGATGGATGGATGGATGGATGGATGGATGGATGGATGGATGGATGGATGGATGGATGGATGGATGGACGGACTGACAGATGGGTTGGGTGGATGGATGGACAGATAGGTAGGTAGATAGATAAGATATGGATATATAGATGATTAGATAGGTGGATAGGTGCATGGGTGGGTTGGGTGGATGGATGAACAGGTAGGTAGGTGGGTGGGTAGGTAGGCAGGCAGATAGATAAGATATAAAGATGAGATAGATGATTAGATAGAGAGACAGAGATAGATATATTATAGATGACAGACAGACAGACAGACATTACAGACAGACATGTAATGATACAGAATGATGCTATCTCAAACTGTTATTTGGTGTTCACCTCTACTCTCTGTGTTATACTCTTCATGCATGTCTCTCACATTTGCTAGGAAACTGGTGTTCCCTGCAGCATTTCTGAACCGTTTTGACAGATTAGGGCCACTGGGGTTTTCTCTTAAATCTGGATTGAAATTGGGCCTGGCTTGGTTTGATTCACAAAGCCAACCAGCCGAACAGTTGCTTTCCTTTACCCGCAAACTATTTGTATAAAATAAGACAGAAGGAAGGAACCACTTGAAGCGCCGGAGGGACTGAAATGCACCAACAACATCTGTGCTGTTTTATGTATTGCGGGGAGTTTGTGCATACGTGTGTGTGTGTGTGTGTGTGAGCGCATGAAATCACGTTCTCTTTAAATACATTTTTCCAGCAAGGCACATAATTGGATTTTCTTTTGTTCAAAGGAGGGAACATAAATTACTTCTGTTGGGTACAGATTGGGTTACTGGATTTCTTTTGCTTTTGTCATCGCTGATGCCCTGGTGTCAGGGAGCTTTAATATTTAATGCATTCCTAATTAGTCTCTCTCGGCTCAAGGCACTTAGCAAAAACCTGACACCCACCATAGAGTCGGGTTCATTTAGGGGAGCAAAAATTACTCAGACATCATTTCCCTATCGCAGTCAGCCCAAGTCTACGGATGCTTCCCTCGCCAACAAATGCAGTGTACAGCCGCACCTTAATTTTCACCAGGAAGGCGAGACAAACTGATTTGTCCCCTCTTGTTTTCTTCATTCAATTTTAATTGCCGTTAATTGCCAAGTGGTTGTATCATCACATCCTCCATGCTCTAATCGTCATTGTCCTCGAGTTGGAAGGGATCTTGGAAGTCTAGTCCAATCTCTTGCTCAAGCAAGAGACCCTAAACCAAGGGTCTCCAACCTTGGTGACTTTAAGACTTGTGGACTTCAACTCCCAGAATTCCTTAGCTAAATTTGCTGGCTGAGGAATTCTGGGAGTTGAAGTCCACAAGTCTTAAAGTTTCCAAGGTTGGAGACCCCTGCCCTAAACCATTTCAGACAAAGGTATGTCCAGTCTCTTCTTAAAAGCCTCCAGTGTTGGGGCACACACAAGTTCTGGAGGTAAACCGTTCCACTGTGTAACAGAATAGCAGAGTTGTGGAACTTCTCATACCAAAACAAATCAAGACTAGAGCTGGAAGAGACCTTGGAGGTCTTCTAGTCCAACCCCCTGCTCAAGCAGGAGAACCTACACCATTCCAGACAAATGGCTGTCCAATTTCTTCTTGAAAACCTTCAGTGATGTAATACCCACAACCTTCCACTGATTGTTTCATGTTAGGAAATTTATCCTTAGTCCTAGGTTTCTTCTCTCCTTGATTAGTTTCCATCCATTGTTTCTTGTCTTGTCTTCAGGTGCTTTGGAGAAGAAATTGACCCCCCCTTCTTTGTGGCAGCCCCTCAAATATTGCAGTACTGCTATCATGTCCTTCTTTTCATTAGACTAGACTGTCCTTTTGCGTGGTATTCAGATGGAGAAATCTTGCATCTGCGTGGGGAGGAAACGGGAATGCTCCTTGTCTCACAAACACAAGCTGGAAGGTCTACGGAGATGCCAGTCAGAGCTGAAGAAGCTCCTTGGATGAGAAGTGAAACGTCTTCAAAGAAAAACCAGAAAGTCCAGTTGCCTCTTGAAAAAGCAGCTTTGGGCCAAGCTGGAAGGGGCCGATCCCAAAGTATTCCCACATTTTAGGGCATAGAGTTGAACCTAGGACCATTTGTAATTCTGACCACCTGCTTTGAGATGGTCAATTGATCAAAGCTCTGCTCCTTTCTACGAGCATCAGAATCAGAGAAATCAGCAGAGGTCTTCTTTCTGAACCTCGTTTCCATCAGCATTAGCCGCCAAGGCTTGCGTGTCGGCTGGTGTTGTTCACAGTACGCCTTCTCTGCATGCGAGACATCTTGCATGCATGGTGTCCACACCGACTGCGTCTCTGCAAATGTCTTCTCACATACCTCCTGTTAGGATGTACAGATCTTTAACCCTGGCATCTCTCTGCTGGTGGAACCCATCCGTTCTTCCCTTGTTGAGTTCAAAGACCGACACCCCTTGAGCAATGGCATCCAACCAACGAACCCTCACTAGATGCCAGTCCTTCTATTTCTGATCATCTCCCCTTGGACGGCCCACAGACGGTTAACGCTGGCTCCGACAAAGTGCTCAGGGACGGAGGGCAAATGGGAAATTTCAACCACCAACAGTTAATTAAAAATAAACTGACACTTTACATTAAGGATATTTTAATAACCATTTATAAATGTTACATTAAAAATTAATGCCCCTGTTATCAACCCCTGCTAAGGATTTACAGCACAATGGAAGTGTTATGAATGTTTTATAGATGCTATGCTAAAGTAGAAAGGCGAAACAGCTCTTTAGCAGATACTTTTTTCAAGGGTATCTATGGGTTTTGGGGGGTCTTGTGTAAGTGGCTGAGACAAGAGCTTGCAAGAAAATGGCTTGCGAGAAGCGTAGACTTTACATTTAGACCAAATCTTAGTTGGAAGAGACAGACAAAAGAATTAGTCTGGCAGCCAAACCCTGCCTTTACTCTTGGGAAATTTCCAGAGGACTAAAATCATTCCCAGTTTCTATTTAGGTTCCAAACCTTTGACAGTGAGAAAGTCCTACTTTCCACCTAGACGCTGATCAAAACTTTGGGAATAATTTGAGATTAATTCTCAATTATCCCAAATCCCTAGATGATAATTTGGGCAATTAACCAAGGAGAGAATCAATCTAGAACTAAGGAGAAATTTCATAACAATGAGGACAATTAACCAGTGGAACAGCTGGCCACCAGAAATTGTGGGTGTTCCATCACTGGAGGCTTTTAAGAAGAGACTGGACAGCCACTTGTCTGAAAAGGTATAGGGTCCCCCGCTTGAGTGGGGGGTTAGACTAGAAGATCTCTAAAGTCCCTTTGAACTCTTATCATTCTGTTAAGCTCAAAAATCAAACCACGTGAAAACACTTGAAGGTTGAAAATATAAATGTGTGATCGATGGAGTTATCTCTAGGGTAGGGCAGGGTAGGGTAGGGCATCTGAAGATTAAATATTTGAAGGACATGGCATGAAGGAACAGTGGTCCTTCCTGTGGCTGAACTACAGCTCCCAGAATTCCTTGGTCCTGCTGGATGCAGCTGCTGGCAGTTGTGGTTTAGCCATGTGTGGAAGAGCGTTTTGTCTCCAGCCTCCACACAGTTGCTAAGGCACTGCGCAACGCGCCATTTCCCCACATCGCATGTGGCAGCTGCCGAGGTCTGTTTTGAACCTTCACAGCAGGGCAAATTAGGTTTCCCTAATATGTATTTAACCAAAATAAAAACACTGCATTTACTTCCCGGTTAATGCAGGGCAAGCGACAGCAAAGTAAACAGACAGAACAGCTGCCATAAAGCCTTCGGGAATACAGGTACTCCTCGACTTATACAATGCTCTGTTGGGTGACCATTTGAAGTGACAACCTCACTGAAAAATGTGACTTATGGCTGTTTTTCAGAGGTAGGACCATTGCAGCATCCCTGTGATGACCCAGAGTGTAACACAAATGTAACAAAATCTAAAACGTAAATAAATGTCCTTTAATGCCTCCAGCTTGGCCCCACTGTTCAATAATACTCAGTTGGAGATAAAACGTACTCAAAAAATAGTCTTCAAAAGAAAACAATACAGTCCAAATTTAATGAGCAGACAGAGGTGAAATAAAAAAACCAAACAAACTACAATGATGAAATTTCCACAACAGACCAGGATATTCAAGGAGATAACAAGGCATAGTCTGTTGGAAGGATGCCAACCAAGATAACTTCAGCCCAAAATAACACACACTTTGCTTCTGGTAATGCTGTGTTGTAATCATCTCTCTTATATACTTGTCTCCCCAGCTGTAACCACTGAGGAGGATCATGGCCACTTCCTCTCTCACAAGCCAAGTTGTTTCCTTCTCCGTTCCTTCCTGCATGTCCTAGGATGCAGAGGGGATGCGCCTGGTTCTTCCTCTGACTGCCCAGCCGGCCTCTGCCCTTCCCCAGCCTCCTCCTCAATCTCCAGAGCCACACCTCCACTCCCTGTTGGCTGATCCTCCTCTCCCTTGGAGTCTGAATCTACCAAAGGCATGACAATCCCCATGGTCAGTGGTGGGATTCAAAAATTTAACAATCAGTTCTCTGCCCTAATGATTTCTTCCAACAACCAGTTCACCAAACGGCTCAGAAAGTTAACAACCAGTTCTCCTGAACTGGTGTGAACTGGCTGAATCCCACCACTGGTCCATGGTCAAATGATCGAAGTTCAGATGCTTGGCCATTGGTTCATATTTATGACGGTTGCAGTATCTTGGGGTCCCATTTTGTGACCTTCTGACAAGCCCATGGGGAAGCCAGATTCGCCTAATGACTTAACTGCAGTGGTTTACTTAACGACTGTGGCAAGACAGGCCGTAAACTGGGAAGCAGTTCGCTTAACAATTGTCTCGTTTAGGAACAGAAATTTTGGATTCAATTGTGCTCATAAGTAGAGGGCTATGTAAGTATGTAGGATCGGATCTTCAGGAGGGAATTTCCCATTATATAGAAGTTGGAATTTGGTTCTGCACGATTAAAAAAAAATGGATTTGTAACATTTGGGGGTCTCGCACCCCATGCCTAGGACCAGACTGGCAAACCTTCATTACACCGAATGAAACAAACAAAATGTTAAAAAGTCATGATACTTAATGTAGTTACTTACCAAACACATTTAAATTATATTAAAGGAACCAGAATCTTTATAATCCCCAAGGCATGTCACAATGTTTGAGCAACCCTAATGTATGAAAATTGAAAGTTGAGAAATTTGACACGTCCAGTGTAAGTAAACAAACCAGCTTCTGCTCTGCAACGTCTGCTTCTATTCTCACTCTCCAAACCCACTTAAAACAGAGGGGTTCCTTGGTGGTCTCTGAGCTCGCTTTTTTTCTTGCAGACGTTTCATGACCCTAACTAGGTAACATTGTCAGTGCTAGAAGGGAATTGGATTTGGAGGAGAAGGAGGAGGAAGATGACAACTGTAGGGTCTTTAATGCTCCCTGAGTTTGGTTGCTTTCTTGCAGATGTTTCATGACCCAATTAGGTAACATCAATAATGGTAGAAGGGAGTTGGTAGAAGAGGAGAAGGAGGAGGAGGAGGGTGGTCCTTGGTGCTCTTTGAGCTTGTTTTCTTGCAGATGTTTCATTACCCTAATTAGGTAACATCATCAGTGCTAGTACTGCAGTAGACTAGACTAGCTCAGAGAGCACCAAGAACCCCACAGTCCTCCTCCTCCTTCTCCTTCTTCTCTCCTCCTCCTCCTCCTCCTCCTCCTCCTCCTCCTCCTCCTCCTCCTCCTTCTCCTCCTCCTCCTCCTCCCTCCTCCTCCTCCTCCTCCTCCTCCTCCTCCTCCTCCTCCTCCTCCAAACCCAACTCCCTTCTAGCATGGATGATGTTACCTAATTTGGGTAATGAAACATCTGCAAGAAAACAAGGAAGCCCAGAGAGAGCCAAAGAACCCCACATTTCAACCCTGAGCTACAAATATTATCCTTTATTGGTACCACTTAAAATTTTCTAGCGTTCTCCTAGTAGTGGGAGAGAAGACCCTTCCCATAGAAAATCAGTGAGGCTCCATTGAGGTAACTTTTCGGCCAATTTGCAACCCAACAGTGACCGCCCTCTTGCCTGAATTTGGGGGGGAAACGGTGAGCGTCGATAGTCATCTCTCACACGTACACAACTGTCCCAGTTTCTGCTCATCTCCCTTTTGTTCATCTCGCTCTTTTCTCCCCCGAGGTACTTTTAATCTAATCTTCTCCGGAGCGTCAAGGTGAGAGTTACGCATCCCCCCCCCACTCCCCCTTATCATTATTTTCATTAAAAAGGGGTGGAAAAAGGGGGAGCGGGATCAGAAGGCAAACCAACCCCCCCAAAAAATGACATGCACACAAATGCACATCCCAGAAACTTATTAGAGAGAACCAAGGACAAAAAAACAAAGCAAAAAAACAACAACGATCTAGCATAAAATCAAGTTAAAGAATATGTCTCCCTCTTCTGGTGTGCTTCAATAAATGCCACTGTGGGATTTCTCACACCAAGACAAATCAGAATAGAGTTGGAAGAGACCTTGGAGGTCTTCTAGTCCAGCCCCCTGCTCAAGCAGGAGATCCTATACAATCTCAGACAAGCATCTGTCTGGAACCCGCACTGCATATCGGACATTAATACAATTGAGAGTCCAGAGATATTTCACAAGAAAAGTCCTCCACTCCTCTACTCGCAACAGAATACCTTAGGCCTCCAGACTTGAAATGTTAGGTTTAGACAATCTAGAACTACGCTGCCTACGGTTGGACTTCAGCGTAGGACACAAAATTATCTGCTACGATGTCCTACCCGTCAATGACTGCTTCAGCTTCAACCACAACAATAAAAAGAGCACACAATAGATACAAACTGGATTGCAGGACATACAACTTTAGCAACAGAGTGGTCAATGCCTGGAATGCACTATCTGACTCTGTGGTTTCTTCCCCAAACCCCTAAAACTTTAACCTTAGACTCTCTACTGTTGACCTCACCCCTTTCCTAAGAGGTCTGTAAAGGGGTATGCATAAGCGCACCAACGTGCCTACTGTCCCTGTCCAAATGTTCCCTTTTTTTTTATTCATATCCCTTTTTTAATTCGTATCCAAGGAGCCAGACAACACATTGTTCTTGCATTCAGTTTTTATGAATTCTAAAGAAAAATGTATCAGTAAAATATATAAAAATTTGGACGCTTGCAACCAGCATGTACTTACCATGGTTGCGACATCCCGGGATTATATGATAATCATCAGTGAACTTCCCAGCCTGCTTCTAACAAACAAAGTCAAGGGGGAAAGATTGGATTCGTTTAACAATCGCAGGATTCGCTTAACGACTGTGGCAAAGACGGTCACAAAATGAGGCATGACCCCCTTAGCAACTTCGTTGTTTAGCCATGGAAGTTTTTGTACAAATGGTAGTCATAAGCTGAGGAATATCTTTAACAAAAAAAAAAAAAAAAAAAAGAATTCTACTTGCAAACTCCAGTTGCTTTACTTACATATTAATTGTGTCCAGTTTAGCCTGCGAGATCTATAATAAAATTACAGCCCGAGGCATAATGGCCATGACTGTAGGCACCGAAATTGCCCTCCAAATAAATTGGTGGATTATTATTATTTTTTCCACCTTCTTCTCACATTATCTCCTCCTCCCCCCGCCCATTTTTTTTTAAATAAAATACCTGACACACAAACGGGAAGCATAGGTGTCAAACTTAAATTTAACACTTCCTGCTGCTCAGCGCTCAACCTTCCTGCCTTATTTCGAAGACAATTTGTGTTATTTATAATTAATATGGATTAGATATTATTATCCAGGCAATATGGCAAGCAAAGCAGCTGGGGAGGCTAACAGCTGTTCAATAATGCAAATAAGGCATGCATAAATTACGTTTTAGCAATGGGATATTATTACCCAGATGGACAAAAGTTCACAGCCCCAGGGCAGCGGACGAAAATAGCCGGAGCACAGACATTCAAACAGAGAGACAAGAAGAGATCTGCCAACTCGGGCTGGGAGGGGAAAGGATCGATGTCATTCGTGTTGGGGAAGCTACAGACCAGACCAGCGGAGGTGGAGTGGGTGGGGTGGGGGAGGGACGGGGTGGGAAGGAGACTCAACGGCAATGTTGGGGATATTGTTTCTCTTATTAATATTGTTTCTCTTATTCTTCTTTTATTTTTCTTATATGTACCCATTTCATGTATTCACAACTATGTATACACTTATACTTATTATCTTGTAAACAATTGGCAAATCAAATAAATAAATAAATAAATAAATAAATAAATAAATAAATAAATAAATAGATCAAGGTTCAAAAAAAGGAAGAAGACAGTCCGAGGATTGGCTACCCTCCCCCCACCCCCCATCTGAAGGAACTTCTGCAAACTTCCCTGTTTGTAGGTCCAAACAATGCATTTGCAAGAGAGAAGGATGGATGGATGGATGGATGGATGGATGGATGGATGGATGGATGGATGGATGGATGGATGGATGGATGGATGGATGGATGGATGGATGGATAAGGAGAGAGAGAGAGAGAGAGACTGATAGACAGACAGACAGATACAGAGATGATAGATAGATAGATAGATAGATAGATAGATAGATAGATAGATAGATAGATAGATAGATAGATAGATTGAGATAGATAGATAGATGATAGATAGATAGATGGATGGATGGATGGATGGATGGATGGATGGATGGAGGATGGATGGATGGATGGATGGATGGATGGATGGAAGGATGGATGGATGGATGGATGGATAAGGAGAGAGAGAGAGAGAGAGACTGATAGACAGATAGACAGATACAGATGATAGATAGATAGATGAATGATAGATAGATAGATAGATAGATAGATAGATAGATAGATAGATAGATGATAGATAGATAGATAGATAGATAGATAGATAGATGGATGGATGGATGGATGGATGGATGGATGGATGGATGGATGGATGGATGGATGGATGGATGGATGGATGGATGGATGGATGGATAAGGAGAGAGAGAGACTGATAGACAGACAGACAGATACAGATGATAGATAGATGATAGATAGATAGATAGATAGATAGATAGATGATAGATAGATAGATAGATAGATAGATAGATAGATAGATAGATAGATAGATAGATAGATAGATAGAAATAGCACTTAGACTTATATGCCACTTTACAGTGCTTTATAGCCCTCCCTAGGCAGTTTACAGAATCAGCATCTTTCCCCCAACAATTTGGATCCTCATTTTATCCACCTCGGAAGAACGGAAGGCTAAGTCAACTTTGAGCCTGGTGAGATTTGAACTGCCAAATTGCAGGCAGCTGGCAGGCAGCAGAAGTAGCCTGCAGTACTGCACTCTAATCACTGCATCACCATGGTAGATAGATAGATAGATAGATAGATAGATAGATAGATAGATAGATAGATAGATAGATAGATAGATGGATAGATGGATAGATAGATAGATGGATGGATGGATGGATGGATGGATGGATGGATGGATGGATGGATGGATGGATGGATGGATGGATGGATGGATGGATGGATGGATGGGAGGGAGGGAGGGTGGAGGATAGGCAGGCAGAGACAGAGACAGATAGAGCAAGCAGGCAGGCAAGCAGGCTGGCAGAATCTAAGCTTCAGTTTCAGGATCTGTCCTCCTAAAGAACAGTCAGGGTTGATTTCCTTTAGGATTGGCTGTTTTGATCTCCCTGCAGTCCAAGGGACTCCCACACGTCTTCTCCTTTACCACAATTCGAAAGCAATCTTCTGCTTAGCTCTGCGCAAACGGAACCTTCCCTATTGCCTCATTGAGACACACAGCAAGATGACTTTTCCCTCCGTTTCTGCACCTGGTATTTGCAACTCCTCAAAGACATTGATTTGGTCTCACCACTGAGATCCTTTTGGAGCCCACCAAAAGTGACTTGGTGCCTCTCGGCCTCTCTTGGCACCGTTTTGAGCCTGATTATGTTTCCTTTCATTGCCAAGGCTGAGATGACTGTGATGGGCTGTTGTTGTTTCATAATGCTTTGTTCGTTTGTTTTTTGCTGTGTTGGCAGCTTTGTTTGAAATATGGAAACAGGCTAGAAAGCTAACGTTCAAGGACAAAACAGAGATGTTTTAATCAACAAAACAAATAACTGTTTTGTGGGGAAACAAAAGTTTCTGAACGCCAGCTCGGATTAGGTGACCATCAAACTCAGCGGCTCTGCCTTGAATAGAAAACAATGAGTGCGGCATTGGGCTCTTAATTTCAGATGTTCTTTGTGAGGGAGATATTCAGACATCTGCTCTGAAAGCAATGATGGAGGAGGAAGAGGAAAGGAGGAGGAGAGAAGGAGAAAGAAGAGAAATAGAAGAAGTAGAAGGAGGAAGAGGAAGAAGAAGAAATTGAGGAAGGAGAGAGAAGGAGAAGAAGGAAGAGAAATAGGAGGAGGAGAAAGAAAAGGAGGAGGAGGAAAGGAGGAGGAGGAAGAAATAGAGGAGGAGAGGGAAAAGAGGAGAAGGAAGAGAAATAGAAGAAGTACGAGGAGGAGGAGGAGAAGGAAGAAGAAATGGAGGAGGGAGAGGGAAGGAGAAGAAAGAAGAGAAATGGAAATAGGAGGATTTATCCCTGGGTTAGCCATTACTTGATCCTGTCCCATTCATAATAGGCTTTCGCTACGGCTTCAACAACTAAACCATTGGAAAGGGTCATCTGTAGAAACAAAGAGGACTCCCCCCTTGTGCTTTGTCCTCCAAACGTTTTTCCAGAGTGTGATTGCATTCTCTAAAATCATGCAGGAGCCATGCCTCCATATAACACTTATTTCCTTCTGTCTGAAAACATAACAGGATTCTTCCCCTCCCTCCTTTAATTCGACTCCGTTGGGATTTGTGGCCAGCCTTCTGTAAGTAACCTGAAGCCTTTTGAGATGTTTGGGGTTTCAGCTCCCAACGGTCTCAGCCAACTGGATTGCGGGGATGTGTTCCGAGGACTCTTGGTTGACTAGCTTTCCAGCCAAGAGTGCAAATCTCTTAGTCAATTGGCTTGCTGTGTCAAGGAACGGACTCGTGTAGGATTCATTTTCAGCTCTGTTTCTGATTACGCCTACTTTCTCTCCAACCCTCTGGTCCGTTTTTGCCAAATGCCCTGTTCTGTACACATACACACCCAAAAAAAGGGAGAGCGAGCAGCTTCTCTTCCACACGAGAGCGGATGCCAAGATTACCACTGGGGTGTAATGGGACTGACAATGGCAAGATTTAATCTGCTGGGTGTGCGATTCATTAAAACAGATATCCAGAGTTTCATCATGGTGCCAACCAGCCATCTGCCTGCTCCGTTCACAGGCTCGGAATACAAGGGGACAGCTTGTGAAAGACACACTGGCATCGGCATTGCAATTCATCTTCTGCAGTACAATGGTGCAAAGCGGCTTTGCCTGGCGAATCCCTACCCTCCGAGGATGTGCTTCCCCCCCAAAAAAAGCTGCTCTACCAAGCAATTAAATCTTGGATAGGGTTTGGGGCAGAGTACCAAGTATGGCTTGCCCTTCGTTTCCAGGGAGTAGGGGAAAATGAAATTTGTTATCCCTCACGGGGGTTAGAGGAGCAACTTGGTAATTTTTCAGAAAGACTCTTCATCCAAGGAATCATCCAACTTAGTTGGATGCTGCTCATTTCTCTGTCTTTCTGGAGTTAGGGTGTTGTGGCCTGCCAGCTGCCAGCATAGCTGGAGGCAGACTCAGACGATGAGGAGGTTGGGGAGGAACTTGGGCCAGTCTGAGAAAGACTGATGGATGCTCTGCTTCGGAAGCAGAGATAGAGCCAGGGCCATCTGACATTTCCAAGCTGCCTTTGGACTCGGACATAAGTGGGGAAGAAGAACTGCTGGAGCCTGTTCCAGATGTGTGTATGCACAGAGCTCTCAGGAGAGGAGAAAAACTGAGGGGACAACTCGGAAAGAAAGGCACGTGTGGACACTGAATGGCCCCTCCCTGGGGAACAAATAGAAGCAAAAGGGGAGTGGTGGTTGCAGGAGACAATAGTTCTTTAGGAAGATTTGTTTATCATGGTTCGTGCCTCACAGAGACTTGTTGCTAGGAATTAATTTACAACTTTGTGACTGGAAGCCTCACAATTATCCAAGGACTGACAAGGTCTGTTCTTGCAATTAACCCTTGGAAAGATTATTGCTAGGACTTTTCTGTGTGTGAATGCCATGAACTAAATAAAGGGTTTTTTTCCGGACAAAGGAGGCTGTTTCTTGGTTCTGCTAAGCCTGGGTCAGAACATTAGGCTGATGTTCCTTGAAGAAGGGAGAAAAAAGTTCTTCATCCGAGAAACCATCCAACTTAGTTGCAAGGCTCGTTTCTCCGACTTTCCAGAGTTGGGCTGATGTTGTTTGAAGAAGGGAGAGTTAAACGGTGTCTTTTAACTTTTACAACTTAAGTCTTGTAAATAGAGGCCACTGCAGGGTCCTCGGCTGTCACTCGCACAAGAAGGAACTGAGCTTGTACATTTCTTGCTCGATGCTCTGTATTGCAAACCAAAGCAGAGAGTCTTTCTCAAAGCCTTCATTGGAGATGAAGGATCTCCAGATGGAAAGTAGAAGGAAGCTGGGAAAAAGTCATCTCCTCGGCTTGATTGAGTGACAAAAAGATGCATTGGGGCTCACTCTAGAAACAGCTTCTTGCAAGTGGAGGAAGTTACTCATTGCCATCATTTAGCAGCCAATTTGACAAAGTAGCAAGGGGCATCAGTTTTCGGTGAGTGCTTTTCTTCCTTCATCTGTCCAAGTGATGGGAGAAACTTTTGGGGTGCATGTCAGGGCCCCCCAATGGCTGGATTCAATCTGTGCACTTTAGCCTGTTTATTCCCTCTTTCTCCCCAGGAGACAGAAGTGAGATGTAACATTGGAATGAAGTCTTTGAAATGCATGTTCGCCGTCTTTCAAATCTCTGGTAACCTGGTTGATTTTTGGTGGGCTCCATCAAGCAAAAACAACTGAGCATTGTACCTGGACGATTAGAGATCCGCTGTGTCTCTGGCTGTGCAACACAAAAAGAAGTAAAGCTGAGTACAAGACTTCAAAGAGATGAAGAGCCTTCTCAGATGAGAAGCGAAACGTCTTCAAAGAAAAAAAAAAAACCCAGAAAGTCCAGTTGCCTCTTGAAAAGAGCTGAAGAAGCTTCTTGGATGAGAAGTGAAATGTCTTCAAAGAAAAACCAGAAAGTCCAGTTGTTTCGTGAAAACAACTTTGACCTGGACAGAGAATCTTCAAAGACTTCAAAAACTCATGAATGCTTCTTGAGTCCAGTGTAGTAACCTCATGGACAAGACGAGAGTCCGTTTCCAGTTCATCCTACGGGTCTTACTCATCATCAGTTCCCACCAAAAGTTGTCAGGCAGAGCCATCCTGCCCTAAAAAGAGAGGAGAAATAGTTCATGAGTCGATGTTTAGAAGAAGAAACCAACCTCTAGAGAATAGGGGGGAAAAAAGATTAGGAGGAAATAGGCCAAGCCAAAGAGAGGCACAAACTTGAGTAAAACAGATCATCAAATGTACATTTCAATCATTGTCACTGTCGCCATCACCTTCTCCTTTTCTCCTTCATTAAGGCCATCACACCACCAAATGAAAGCAAAGATATTCAGGGAGAGGGGGGAATTCGCCTCAAGGCTTCCAAATGTATGCAACCTCATTGCTTGGCTATTTCTTCCAAATCTGTATTAAATCACCCACTGATTTGTCGGTAGATCTGGGCCCGTTTAGGATTTTCCCACTGAAGAAAGTTATTTCAATTTCCAGAGCCATTTTCAAGCCTTAAGTAAACCTGGCTGAGGCCGTCTTGGAGGCTTCAGGGTGGCACACAACAGAGGGAGTGGGGAAATAGCTAGAAGGGGTTTTTTGTAGCCAAAACAATACAGTTTTCCTGTGGGAACCAAGGACGTTCTCACAGGGAGCTGGCCAGAGGAGGAGTGACGTAACCAAGCAATCAGCCAGAAATTTGGATTGGACAGCGTGGCCAGTGACTTGGAGGAAAGGGGAATCTTTTACTTTTAATTAGGTGAAACCCGCGGGAACTTTCAGAAGAGACGACTTTCACCAGTTGTGCTGATATGATCATTTTCTTTTAACAAGCCCATAATCCCTGGCAGGTTGGAGTCTGGGCAACTGGATGGAGCTTAGTGTTTACTGGCCGGATGCTTTTCCCGTCACCAATGAGGAGTCACATTCAGCAGTTATATTCTCATTGTGCTCAGAGAGAGAAATACCTGCCTCTACCTGGGATCGAACTCGCAGCCTCCTGATTGTGAGGCAAGAGCTCCACCTCAAGGCCACCGCACCACTCAGTTGCGCCCATATGAAGTATCAAAATAAATGGTTCTTTGAGGAATTTGCCTGCCTCGGGAGTTCTGCTTTCTAAGGGTGCATTACTTGGAACGCTGACGGCCTTGTTCCAAAGACTCGGTGCTCGTGGAATGGGTAACCTGAGTTGGAGGAGATAAAAATTCTCCTTTAGCAGTGTGGAAAATTGCATGGAATTGCAAGAAAGCTCCTGAATGCCAACACCAGGCCTGTCTTCAGGAAGACCATTAATTTATATCATTTCCTTAAAGTGTCGTCATCTTGGCCAAAGGCCCTTCGGGGAATCTCATTTTCTCTCCCCCACCCATCCTAATCATGTTAATATTTTAGTTGCTGCTGCGGTGTACAAAAGAAAGGCCACAAAGGATCTGTTGTTATGTAGAAGGGGGGGAAAAATATGAGACACATCTGCCAATTTGTCACTTTCACAATAGGCAAATGAGAATCTTCTGCCCTAATAATAAATCATTATCTACAGCTGGAATTCAAGATGCAGGTATTCCTCAACTGACAACCGTGGTTGAGCCTGAAATTTCTGCTGTTAAGTGAGACATTGCCCCATTTTGCGACATTGAATGAGCCGTGGTGGCATGGTGGTTAGAAGGCAGTACTGCAGGCTACTTCTGCCTGCAGTTCGATCCTGACCGACTCAAGGTTGACTTAGACTTCCATCCTTCTGAAGTCACTAAAATGAGGACCCTGATTGTTGGGGGCAATAGGCTGACCCTGTAAAGCGCTTAGAGAAGGCTGGAAAGCACTGTGAAGTGGTATATAAGTCTAAACGCTATTGCTATTCCTATTTCTTGGCACGGTTGTTAAGGGAATACTACAGTTGACAAGTTAATAACCTGGTTGTTAAGGGAATATGGCTTCCCGACTGACTTTGCTTGTCAGAAGGAGATTAGAGAGAGCACCAAGGACCCCACAGTTCAACCCCTGAGCTCTGAAGGCTCTCTTCTATAAATGACACACCTATTTGCTTTAAAAATCTATAAAAATCTAAATTTGCATCACCTTGAAACCATCTGTGAATGGAGCACCCACAACTTCTGGCTCCAGTCATTCCACTAATTAATTGTTCTCACTGTCATAAGCCCAGGTCTACCTGTATTCTGCCCAGATCTTTCCCTTACTCTCTTACATGTGTTGGAAGAAATATCCTTCTGGATTCAGTTCCAAGTGGGGGGAAAAGACACTGGAAACATGGAGGCTGTTTGGAAGGTTTAATGGTGGACAGGAGGACCACAGGGCCTGGAGCTCCAGAGTGAAAAGGAAGGATGATCACATGCTTCAAGGTGATGGAAGAGATCAAGAAAAAGGGCCAGCCAAGATGCTGAGACCTTGATATACCCTCTGTTGGGCCCTACCTTAGTGTTTCCTGTTCCTGAGGCCCAGAAGCCCCCCCAAAATGTGTGGGGGCTGCAAAAAAAGCCAAAAAAAAAGCCATGCCCACCCTGTTACATGGCCACGCCCACCAAGCCACGCCCACAGAACCGGTAGCAAAAAAATATGAATCCCACCACTGATCACGACCCCATGGACAACGTTCTTCCAGGCCTTCCTGTCCTCTAGCATCTTCTGCAGTCCATTTAAGCTCACGCCGGCTGCTTCAAGGACTCCATCCAGCCATCTCTTTCTCTGCCGTCCCCTTCTTCTTCTATTGCCCTCAATCGTTCCCAGCATTTAGGCTCTTCTCCAGGGAGTCCTTCCTTCTCATGAGTCAAAACCTTTAAAAAAATCTAAATTTGCATCACCTTGAAGCCTCTACCAGCAAGTTCTTTCAACATCTGGATCAGCCGTGAAACCCGTCCGGGAGAGGAGAAACAGAATAGTTGTTCTGCTTCTGGATACCGAGAGTCACATTCCTTGGCAAAAAGATATAGATTCAGAGTATTGCACAAAGAGTTCTGTTCCTTCCTCAACTTCCAAAAAAAATAAAGAAAGAAAGGGGAAAAAAAAAACACCATCTTTAATTTGCAAAGTAAATGGCCCCTGTGGGTTGTTGTTTTTTCCCCAGTTCTTCCTTGAGGCTGTCAGCTGCATCCTACATTTTGCCCTGTAAAAGAGTTGGCAGCCTTTAGGAGGTGCATTGCCTGGAGCTAATTTATAAGATCCTGGACAGCAAGAGAGTTCATTTAATTGAAAGATGTAATTATCCGGTGTTCAAGGCGAAGGACCTCATTAATTTCACAGGTGATCTGTTGAATGAAGTGTCCTCATTTCAATTTTTTTTTTTTACTTACTCTCAAGGCTGAAACAGCATAGTGCAGAAAGATTAAAATGGGGGGCTGGGTGGGAGGGAAATCTCCCCAGGCTATACCACTCCTCTAGCCCAGTAGGTCCCAAGTAAACCAATGAAGGTCTTTAAACCTAATGAATAGAATAGAATAGAATATTGAATAGAATATGGAATGGAATAGAATAGAAATTGGAATAGAGTAGAGTGGAGTAGAGTAGAACAGAACAGAATTCTTTATTGGCCAAGTGTGATTGGACACACAAGGAATTTGTCTCGGTGCAAATGCTCTCCGTGTACATAAAAGAAAAGATACATTTGTCAATAATCATAAGGTACAACACTTAATAATAGTCATAGGGTACAAATAAGCAAGCACATCATACTAGGAAACAGTCAGTAATAAATCTTGGGATACAAGCAACAGAGTTACAGTCATACAGTCATGAGTTGGAGGAGATGGGTGAAAGGAAGGATGGGAAAATTAATAGTAATAGTAATGCAGATTTAGTAAATAGTTGGACAGTGTTGAGGGAGTTAGTTGTTTAGCAGAGTGATGGCATTTGGGGAAAAAATGGTCCTTGTGTCTAGTTGTTCAGGTGCGCAGTACTCTATAGCGTCGATTTGAGGGTAGGAATTGAAACAGTTTATGTCCAGGATTTGAGGGGTCTGTAGATATTTTCACAGCCCTCTTTTTGACTCGTGCAGTATTCAGGCTACACCATTCCTCCGCGCCCCCACACCTGGTCCCAAGTAAACCTATGAAGGTCTTTAAACCTAATGCAAGAACAATGTCTATAATCAACTTCCCAGAACAATTTAGCTGAAATTTCTGAATCCACACCACCACTGAGGATGACCACACTACAAAATAGGCAGGAGGAAGAAACAAGACCCAGTAGAAGACTTTAGCTCTGTTGGGATAGGATAGAGGAACGAGAGCCATGCAAATCTATAGGAATACAAGAAGTTTTGGTCAATACAAAAAATGATGTTGAGATTCTAGAAAGAGTGCAGAGAAGAGCAACGAAGATGATTAGAGACCTGGGTGTTAAAACATATGAAGAACGATTGCAGGAACTGGGCAGGTCTAGTCCAATGAAGAGAAGTAGAATAGAGTAGAGTAGAGTAGAGTAGAGTAGAGTAGAGTGGAGTGGAGTGGAGTAAGAATGGAATAGAATGGAATAGAATAGAACAGAACAGAACAGAACAGAACAGAATAGAATAGAATAGAATAGAATAGAATAGAATAGAATAGAATAGAATAGAATAGAATAGAATAGAATGGAATGGAATGGAATGGAATGGAATGGAATGGAATGGAATGGAATGGAATAGAATATGGAATGGAATAGAATATGGAATGGAATGGAAGAATAGAGTAGAGTAGAGTAGAGTAGAGTAGAGTAGAGTAGAGTAGAGCAGAGCAGAGCAGAGCAGAGCAGAGCAGAACAGAACAGAACAGAACAGAATAGAATAGAATAGAATAGAATAAGCTGGAAGGGACCTTGGAGGTCTTCTAGTCCAGCCCCCTGCTCAAACAGGAGAACCTATGAGTAGAAAGTATGCTTTTTCTGCGACAGCCTCTGCCCTATGGAACATGCTTCCCCTGAAGCCCTGAAGGATTAGGGGAGACATGATGATAGTCTTCCACTATTTGAGGAGCTACCAAAAAGAAGAGGGGGACAACTTATTTTCCAAAGCACCAGAAGGCAGGACAAACAGCAATGGATGAAAACAAACCAAGGAGAGAAACAACTATGGAGAAATTTTCTGACTGTGAGTAAAATTAATCAATGAAACTGTTTGATTCCAGAAGTTGTGGGTGCTCCATCACTGGTGGTTTTCAAGAAGAGATTGGACAGCCACTTGTCTGGAATGGTTTAGGCTTGAGCAGGGGGGTTGGACTAGAAGACCTCCAAGGTCCCTTCCAACTCTGTTAATCCTGCATATCTGCTTATGGCTTTCTCCTTTTGTATACTTTGGGGAGGAGTCCGCCTGAAATGCTTCCTCACTCTGTTTCCCGGGACTTCAATCGATGCCTCTCTCCTTGTTGTTCCTGCAATATTGAATATTGCCTTCAAGGCCACCTCCATGGCTCTCTGCACCAGGTTTCAGTTTGGAGAGGGTGGAAGGGTGGGTGGGGGAGGGACGTCCCCACTGCATGATTTATTTAGAATTGGATTGCATCGCAGCCGAGGCTGGCCTTCCCTAATCCGTCAGGCCCCTGCCACAACCATACACAAACGTTTGTTTTTTGCTGCCTCAGCATCTCCAAGCTTCAGAAGAAAGATGTCCATTGTTAATCACCATAGCAACTGCAATTTAGTACTTGATGGTGTATGGGTTTTCTTTTCTGTTGTTGTTGGTTTTTTTTGGGGGGGGAGGGGTTGTTTGTTTGCTTTGCCGGGGTGGCCTGCTTATTTATTTATTTATTCCTTCCCAAGGTCTTTTGGATATTTTTGTTTTGTTGGGGTTTTTTTTCCCCCCCTTCCCTTCTCAAAATTAGTTGCTCATTTGTTGGCTGTGGGCTGTGGAATAGATCCTGCTTCAATCAATCAATCAAAGTAGAGCTGGAAGGGGTCTTGGAGGTCTTCTAGTCCAGCCCCTGCTCAAGCAGGAGAGCCTATGCCACTCCAGACAGGTCTCTGTCCAGTCTCTTCTTAGAAGCCTTCAGTGATGAAGCACCCACAACTTCTGAAGGAAAGTGGTTCCATCCATTTATGTTTCTCTCTGTCTCTCTCTAACATATCTTATCACTCTTTCTCTCTCTCTTATCATTCATCCATCCATCCTATCTATCTATCTATCTATCTATCTATCTATCTATCTATCTATCTATCTATCTATCTATCTATCTATCTATCTATCTATCTATCTATCTATCTACAGTATCTGTCTGTCTGTCTTTCTGTCTGTATCTTACCTGTCTCATAGAATCAAGGAGACCTAGGGCTGGAAGGAACCTTGGAGGTCTTCTAGTCCAACCCTTTGCTTAAGCAGGAGACCCTAGATTATTCCAGACAAATAGTTGTCCAATCTCTTCTTAAAGATCTCTAGTGAATTCACAACTTCTGGTGGCAAGTTGTTCCACTGATTAATTGTCCTCACTGTTAGGGAGTTACTCCTTAATTCCAGGTTGCTTCTCTCCTTGATCAGTTTCCAACCGTTGTTTCTTGCCTTCTCGTGCTTTGGAAAATAAGTTGACCTCCTCTTCTTTGTGGCACCCGCTCTAATACTGGAACACTGACCAACAACCCCCCCCCCCCAGTCTTTCTCCCTCTCACCTCTCCTTTTTTTGAACATGGTTGCCCCCATGTTGACTGAAGAGTTCTGGCAGTCTTCGATCAGTAATAATAATTGTAATGATAATCAGGTCAGCCGAGAGTGATGAATTGCATCTGAAATGCATTTTCAGCCAGAGCTGGTCCATTGTGCATGCAAGTGTGTGTCTGGAATAAACAACTCTCATGCTTTTAAGCCATTCAGTCAGAGCAGGCGGAGATACTGATGGCGCCTCGCTTTCCAAAAGGCCAAAGGCATAATTCCAAAACCTGTGTGCTGACTTGCAGGCTGATAAAATGTTGGAGAGTAGAAGCCCCCCAAAAATAGAAACCCCGTACAGAAAAGGGAAGATGGTATTTTTAAGACAACCTGACATTCAGAAGAGAACTGAGAAAATTCATGTGTGTGTGTCTACCTAGGTGGGCAGAATGGTGGTGGTGTCGAAAAGGTTGAAAAGCCCCTTTGGGACCACCATGACCTAGATGACTGAGAATCTCCATAGATATTTAGCTAGGCCAGAGCTGAAGAAACTTCTTGGATGAGAAATGAAACGTCTTCAAAGAAAACCAAAGAAGGTCCAGTTGCCTCTTGAAAAAGCACCTTTGTGACAACCCCTGAGGGAGGTACACCTGGTGGGACACAGAAGAAGGGCAACGGATGGAAACTAATCAAGGAGAGAAGCAACCTAGAACTAAGGAGGAATTTCCTGACAGTGAGAACAATTAATCAGTGGAACAGCTTGCCACCAGAAGTTGTAGATGCTCCAACACTGGAAGATTTTAAAGAAGAGATTGGATAATCATTTGTCTGTAATGGTAGAGGGTTTCTTGCCTGAGCAGGGGGCTGGACTAGAAGACCTCCAAGGTCTCTTTCAGCCCTATTCTGAGTATCATCATCAGCATTAGAAAGGTGTGAGGTTTGCACTGATGTTGTGACCTAGTTTGGTAATGAAATGTCTGCAAGAAAGAATTGTGACTGTTCATCGAAGCAATTCTTCAGCTCCCAAGAAGAGTTGATAGAATAAATGTCTTTGTATTTGTGTGTAATAACCACACACACACACACACACACACACTAGGCCTGAGACACACCTCTTGGTTATACTCTTCTCTTAGCTGTCAATTTGTGCCAATTTTTGGAGATAGAACAATCTTTGGAAAATATTTACACACATATTTATTTTGGCTCTCCACTCATATAAACCAGGGAGTGACCGTAACTGTTTGAGAACATGTATTTTCTTAACAGGGATGTTTTTATCCACTATTAATGTATTATAATGTGTTAATACTGTTTTTATATATATTGTAAATAGTGATGTCTATTGCTGGTCTAAGACCGTAATAAAGTTATATTCTATTCACATCTCTTGGTTATATTCTTCTCTCGTGAAGTACCAGGAATATTGATTATGTTCTGTTGGTGGATAGCAGGGAAATAACCATAGTTTGACCCCTTTACTGGATCATTCACTGAGCTAGGATTATTTGTGGATATTTGGGACTCTGGAGAAAAAAGGATGCCCACTTTAAGTCTGATTTCTCTTGGTATATCTTGAGGTTCCTCCAAGCCCTTGATGTATTTCCAAGTGAAAGAGACGGACAACCTCAAAACCCAACATCCAAGTCTAGTGCTTCTAATCTACACCAACAATGAGGATTTTAATAAGACAAATGAACTCTTAATTGTTCTCCAAAGACTAATCCACCATCAAACCTTTTGCACTGAATGTGGTTTTAAAGGTGAGGTGCACAGGGGGCAATTTTTCATTGCTATAACAAGCAGGTAAGGTTGGTTCATCGGGCTGTGAAAGATGACCGGAAGCTTCTGAGGTGTCCTTGGCTGAAGATAGGCAAGAATCTCCATTTCCTGGGTACAAGTCCAGCATTTTGATCACCATTACATCAAATTCTTTGTACTAAATGTGGTTTTAAAGGCACATAGATCACTTTGGCAAATTTAAGCTTCATGGACTTCCAGAATTCCTGAGCCAGCCATGCTCACTAGCTGAAGAATTTTGGGAGTTTAAGTCCACAAGGCTTAAAGCTGCCAAGGTGGGAGAACCCTGGCATAGAGGACAATTTCTTATCACTGTGTCAACCTTCTGAGCTTGGTTGGTTGACCTGGGAAAAATGACTGGAACCCAGTGAGGGGCCCTTGGCTGAAGATAACCATGAATCTCGGTTTCCCGGCACTTTGATCTAGCATTTCGATCACTGCAACATGGTGACTTGGATTGCTAGTCTTCCTTACATTCCTAGTTCTTTAGCCAGCCCCCTCCCCCCCCCCCGATTACTCCTGGATTCATCCTCCTCTATTTTTCAGAGGGGTCCTATTCTACCGGTTTGGACCGGTTCAGGCGAACCGGATGTTAAATTTGCAGTCGTGAAATGGGCCTGTTTCTGACGTCCGGAGGGCCTCCAGAGCCTGGGGAGGCCATTTTTGCCCTCCCAAAAGCATGAGGGAAGCCTCTGGACCCTGGGGAAGGCAAAAAACGGCCCTCCCGGAAGTTCTGGTAGGCCACGCCCACCCAGCAACTGGGCAGCAAACCGGTTGCTGGGATTTTTGATTCCCACAGTTGGTCCTATGTCTTCATTGCGCAGAGACGGGAAGAGTACAATTCATCACCAAAGTCAACGAATGGGACATCTCTGTCACAAATCGTTTGCTACTCGCATTGCCTAGATTTGTGGGTCTTTTTGAAAACTTAACGCATAGCTCTCCCAGCGAATGAAACCCAGAAAAGCAAATGCTATTCAAGTCACCACCCGCCCTCAAATCTCTGTAGGGCAGATCCTTCCAATCATTTTGCACAATTACAACCATTATTACCTCCTCCTCCTCCTCCTCCTCCTCCTCCTCCTCCTCCTCCTCCTCCTCCTCCTCCTCCTCCTCCTCCTCCTCCTCCTCCTCCTCTTCTTCCTCTCTTCTCTTCTTCTTCTTCTTCTTCTTCTTCTTCTTCTTCTTCTTCTTCTTCTTCTTCTTCTTCTTCTTCTTCTTCTTCTTTTTTTTTTTTTTTTTTTGCAAAGTGCTATCCACCAGGGGATTGTGCAGAGATAAGAAATTAGCAGCGGAGCCTGTTTAAAGAAATTTCTAAACTCCTTCTCCCTCGCCTACTTTCTGGTTGTTAGAAATAAAGAGGGGGAAAAAATCTTTGCTTAATGGGGGTAGGGAGGTGGAAAGTTATTCTTTGCACATCCCGAGCAATATGGAGCCAATTTGCTAAGATCTTCCCAGGCAAGGAAGCAATTTACTCTTGTCTGAACATAGCCAATTTCCTCCTGCTATCATCTGAATGAAGGTTGTTCAGGACATTGGGGTCTTCAAACACCTAAATTCCAGGGAGGGGAGATGAATTCTGGAGGAGTCTAGAAAAATCAAATCTTCCTGCTAAAAAGGTGGCGGGCATAATAGTTTCTGAAACTTAACACAGCCCTTGACAAGCTAAGCTGAATGTCCCACAGCATGAAGGCCCAAATGAATTAAGAAAACAGAATAACAGAGTTGGAAAGAACCTTGGAGGTCTTCTACTCCAAACCAATGGTGGGATTCAAATAATTTAACAACCGGTTCTCTGCCCTAACAACCGGTTCTCCCAAACTGGTGTGAACTGGCTGAATTCCACCACTGGTCCAACCCCTTGATCAAGCAGGAGCCCTATAGCATTTCAGACAAATGGTTGTCCAATCTCTCCAATGATAGAGCATCTACAACTTTTGGTGGCAAGCTGTTCCACTGATTAATTGTTCTCACTGTCAGAAAATTTCTCCTTAGTTCTAGATTGAATCTCTCCTTAGTTAGTTTTCATCCGTTGCTTCTTGTCCTGCCTTCAGGGGCTATGGAGAATAGGTTGACCCCACTCGAGTTTTTTCTTCTTCTTCTTCTTCTTCTTCTTCTTCTTCTTCTTCTTCTTCTTCTTCTTCTTCTTCTTCTTCTTCTTCTTCTTCTTCTTCTTCTTCTTCTTCTTCTTCTTCTTCTTCTTCTTCTTCTTCTTCTTCTTCTTCTTCTTCTTCTTCTTCTTCTTCTTCTTCTTCTTCTTCCTCTCCTCCTCCTCCTCCTCCTCCTCCTCCTCCTCCTCCTCCTCCTCCTCCTCCTCCTCCTCCTCCTCCCTGGGCATGACGTTTAATTATATAAAGACATTTCTCCCTCCCTACCCCCTTAGAAATAAAAATAGTAAAGCGATGGCTTAATTATTGTTTGCAGATCTCCCGGTATTTAAATTGACTTATCTGCAAATGCCTGTTTGGAAATTGACTTTGTAATTATAAAGTCAGCACCAGCCTACCACAAGCCCGGAGGGTCCCTAACAATGAACGATAATGCAGCCAGCAAAATAAACCTTCCGAGTTCCATTCTAATCATGGAGAGAGATAGTCGCTGAGTCAAGGCAGAAGGGTCTGTTTGGAAACCCCACTTCTTATAATAGGGAGGGGGAGGAAAGGAGGATAACCAAGCAGAGAAAGAACCCACAGGCTAAGTTTCGGGGAGCAAGGGATGTTAGAAAACCTTTTCCCAGCCAGCTCTGGAAATCAGATCAAGTTTGCAACGAGCTGTGTTTGAGCCCGGAATGAAAATTAGGCCGTTTTCTCACTGGTGCTCAGCTGTATTGGAATGCCTGCATTCGGCGTGTATCAGGTGACACATCCATGTGCAGCTTGTATCACAAGCTGCAAATGAGCTGAGGTGTCAAGTGGCTGGGAAGCTACAATGCACAACGTGGCAAAATCCGCCTCGGGGCTTGTGCAGCCAGATTGGATACAACGGAGCATCCTTGGCATTACGTTCTCCAAGGGCTACTGTTCGGATGTCTTATAAATCTGCAAAAAGAAGTGCGGGATGTAAGGGTTTGAGTTTGGGGTGGAGGTCGCATGAAGGGGTGCTCAGAAGATCAGATTGGGTAGGCGAGTTTGGATGCCACAGAACATTTTTGAAGTAAAAAAAAATTGCATCAGGGTTTTCATTTATGGAGATTCTCAGTCGATGATCATGGTTGTCCCAAAGTTTAGTTTAGTTTATTGTCATTGCACCTCGTACAACGAAATCAAACACCATCTTCAGGGCACATCATGACCATGAAAATAAACACAAACACACATCCTTCACCCTCCACACATTGAACTGAAAACCCACGACACTGCACCAATACTGCACTATACAGCATAATTCAAAAGAGCTACTGCCCTGGGATAGAAGCTGTTTTTCAGCCTATTTGTCCTTCTTTTTATTATCCTGCATAGTTCAAAAAAAAAGGGTTCCGAGGATGAGATGGATCTTGTTTTCTGAGAAGTCTCACGTAATATAATCTCTGCTGGTCCCTTTTGATCAGTGCTGCAATGTGAGCACCCCAGATCAGGTGCTTTTTCAAGAGTCAACTAGACTTTCTGGTTTTTCTTTGAAGACGTTTCGCTTCTCATCCAAGAAGCTTCTTCAGCTCTGGCATAGCTAAATGTCTATGGAGATTCTCAGTCATCCAGGTCATGGTTGTCCCAAAAGTGCTTTTTCAAGAGGCAACTGGGCTTCCTTTGTTTTTTCCTTGAAGATGTTTCACTTTTCATCCAAGAAGACTCCTCAAATTGTGGGATGGCTTTGGTGCCAAAAAAGATGGAAGGAAGTGAAGAAGACAATATATAGGTAGCTAGCAAGCAACAAGTAGGTCATATTTTAAGGAGTAAATTTGAAGGGGAAGATTGATTACCATAATGGATTGGCCAACAAGGAAAATAATCTCCTTTTCCTTCTCTTCCTCCTACTGAGCATGACCATTATAGTTATATAAAGAGAGACATTTCTCCCGTTGGCTTTCATTCAAAGCCCATGGCCAGTTTCTCCTTCTAAACATGATGCTCATCGTTGTCATCCAAGTAGAGTGACATCTGTGGAAATGAGAGCCATCTTCTCAAGGAAGCTTCAGGTTGGGATTGGGAGGTGCTTCATCTCAAGATGTGGGATGGCCTTGGTACCAAAAAAAGACAGAAGGAAGTCAAAATCATTATAGAGCTGGAAGGGACCTAGGAGGTCTTCTAGTCTTTCTCCCTGCTCAAGCAGGAGACCCTATACAATTTCAGACTGATGGCTGTCCAGTCTCTTCTTAAAAACCTCCAGTGATGGAGCACCCACAACTTCTGAAGGCAAGCTGTTCCAATAGTTAATTGTCCTCACAGTTACGAAGTTTCTCCTCAATTCCAGGTTGCTTCTCTCCTTGATTAGTTTCCATCCATTATTTCTTAACTTGCCTTCCGGTCCTTTGGAAAATAACTTGACCTCCTCTTCTTTGTGGCAACCCCTTAAATACTGGAAGACTGCTATCATGTCCCACACACCTGAGTCCTTCTTTTCTCTAGACTAGCCAAACCCAAATCCTGGAACCGTTCTTCATATGTTTGAGCCTCCAGACCTTCAAGTGAAGGAGAAGACAAGTCCAAGTTCCTCCTTTCCTGATCTCTCTCTCTCTCTCTCTCTCTCTCTCTCTCTCTCTCTCTCTCTCTCTCAAAACAAAGCCCCTGATGAGATAACTGGATGCGGCTCTAATGAGATGCTAAAAGCTATAGGAAGTTTCCACACCTGACGATATGGTGAAGCATGCTCCTCCGTGGGTGGGCTTATGGACAGATTCTATTTCTTCCTTCCACACTCTTTAATTTCCAGTGGGATTTGGCTCAGACAATAATTGTTCCAAGGAGAAGCCCATTATGGACATCTCTGGGCATTAATTAAAGCCATCAAAGAATCCACAATGGTTTGCTATCGATTGGGAGACCCACAGATAATTAATGGCTCTCAATGACACTTCTGGGAGGAAGGAGGAGGAGAAAAAAAAACCCAACAATTTCTGGCTGGCTTTCAAGTCTTGAGGATATTCTCCTTTCTTTTTCTTCCTTTATTTTTATTTTTGCTTCAACTGTTAAAGGCACGCGCGAAAGAATGCAACTGAGAGCTTTTAGAATTGCACTAAAGATTTTGGCAATGTGAATGCTGACCTCTGCCTGTTCGCCAACCAGAGGACTATCCTCCCTCGCTGTTATGATGCTATTATTGTATCATTGTGGAGGTTGGCTCATCCAGCAGGTGCAACCGATGGATGATAATTGCAGGAAGATGTTTTTGGCCAAACATTAGAAATATCCTAATTAAAGAGCTATTTGGCAGTGGGACAGACTTCTTTAGAAGAAGGAGTCATTCTCTCTCTCTCTCTCTCTCTCTCTCTCTCTCTCTCTCTCTCTCTCTCTCATTAAAGTCTGGCTTGAACAGCTGTTTCACAGAGATTCTAGGAGTTCTTCAAACCGTATATTGAATGGGGAACGGAAAGTTGCAAACTCCACAGCTTCTGAACATCCATCCATTTCTACGTCCTTGGAACTTCTTGTGTGTCCTTCAAAAAAAATTTATCAGGGTTGTTAACCAACTTTGAAGGAGTTGGTTTTAATGGACTATAAATGTTCTTCTGTTCTATTGTTAATTTTGAAATCTATATAGAACATAGAAACATAGGGCTGGAAGGGACCCTGGTGGTCTTCCAGTCCAATTCCTTGTCCCAGGCAGGAGACCTCCTCTTCTTTAGGTATCTCTACAGAGAGAGGAAAGAGAAGGGAAGAGAAGAGGAAAGGGGGAAGGGAAGAAGAAGGGAAGAGGGAGGAGAGGAGAGGAAAGGGGAAGAGAAAGGAAAGTAGGGGAAAAGGAAAGGGAAGAGGGAGGGGAAGAGGGAGGGGGAAGAGGAAGGGAAGGGAAGGAAAAGAAAGAAAAGGAAGAAGGGAAGGGAAGGGAAGGGAAGGGAAGGGAAGGGAAGGGAAGTTTCTCCTGCACCCCTAATCAGCCCAGCTGAACCTGGACTACCCTTATTACATGAAATGAAACAAATGACTCCAGATCGTCTACATCCATAATTCAGACCAGTGGGTTCTTCTATTCAATTTTTAATTAGGAACCTGAGAATCGGTACAGCAAAGCCAGATGGAAAAGAGTGACTGGGGACCGTATCCAATACAAAATTGATGGACCACTTGAACAGAAAAGCAACCAAAAGAAAGGAAGGGAACTTGGGTTTTAGGGAAGACCCCTTCTGGGTCTAATGTACCTATGCTGGTTCATTGTATGGGAAATCAAGACTTGATTTCCATATTGTAGGAAAGAGGCACAGTTACTTCCTTGAGTGACACATGGCCGTTGAGCCACGCACACCAGAGCCTATCTTGAACATTGGGAGCAATCTGAGCATGAGTTGGGTTTCCTTTGGTTTTTTTTTTTTACAAAGAATCCAAATGAAGCAAATGCATGACAATGTTTAACCTCCAGCTATGACTTGTAATCACTTCCACCTTCTGTCGCATTCAAGAGTACAAGCTTTACAACCACCTCTGGAGGCCTCTGGGGGCCTGCGCAAGAGGATTTCAGAGGTGGAAGGAGCCTGGAGCATCTGTGTATTTGTACACCATGGTGGATCCCACGGAAAAAAAGGACTCCTTTTCAAGTCAAATTCACAGATGGTGTTCAGACGACATGTTCGATTAGCTTCATGAAAGAATTCGCTTTGGAGGCTGATGGAGTCCTTGCGAAACATTTCTGAAACCTGGCCAAGGAATCTGCAGGGACTACTTCACCAAGAGTCGACAATGACTTAAAGGCACCGAAACATGCAAAGTCACAATTACTTTCTATTCTGTTCGAGAGCTGTGGTGGTGCAGTGGTTAGACTGAAGTATTGCAGGCTAATTCTGCTGACTGCCAGCAGTTCGATCCGGACCAGCTCAAGGCTGACTCAGCTTACCATCTTTCCGAGGTCAATAAAATGAGAACCCAGATGGTTAGGGACAAAAGGCTTACTCTATAAACTGCTTAGCGAGTGCTATGAAGCGGTATATAAGTCTGTGCTGTTGCTGTGTCTACTCTGCACTAGGTATATATCCAACACCACCTTTTCTGAAGGAAATTGACAAGCCGGAGAGGAGCCAAAGAAGAGTAATCAAGATGATAAAGGTATTTGTAAGGGGAAAAAATATTTGGTTGTTATTGTTCAGTTGCTAAGTTGTCTTCAAATCTCTGTGACCCCACCACCACCGCCGCCCATGGACCAGAGCACACCAGGTTTTCCTGTCCTCTTCTACCTCCCAGAGTTTGCCCAAATCCTTGTTCATTGTGTCGATGATGCAATCTATCCATCTCCTCCTCTGCTGACCCCTTCTCCTTTTCCCTTCTGTTTTTCCAACATTGGGGTCTTCTCCAAGGACTCTTCTCTTCTCATTTGATGGCCAAAGGATTTGAGTTTCAGTTTCAGGATCTGTCCTTCTAATAGTCCGGGTTGATTTCCTTAATATATATCTATATATCTCTACCTCTCCATCTCCATCACTCTCTCTCTCTCACACACACACACCACATTAAGAAGTAACCAAGTTTAACAAGACAATTAACTATGGTTGACAGAATTAACTCCACCCTTGTCTCACCAAGGTATCAACCCATGCTCCATCCAGGATGCAAGATGGAGACTCAGCTGTTCCTGGTAAATAAAAATACTTGACTTTGTTTAAAAAAAATAAATCACCACCATACGTGACTTTTGTGCTTCCTTGTTCAGCTGCTTCTGTTTGCTCAACTGAGCGTTTTCCCTATTTGCAACATCTGTTTTCAGGAGGTAGAGTCTTCAAGCATGCATTACTTCCCTATCCAAACCTATTGTGCTTCCAATTTTAATGCCTTCCCTGTGAGGATTTTAAGAGCTCTCTCTCCTTAGAGAGGAAAAGGGGAGCATTTGCCAGCCTGCCATTCATAGGCCTGTCCCCACTTGCACTGAAGAATAAATTGTAAATAAATTGCACCAAGGTTTTCCAAGGCATCAAGTGGGGTAAAGTGGGGGAGACCTTCTTATCCATCCTGTCATTCTCATTTTCAACCACCTCAACGGGAGAGAAGGGGAAGTGAGAGAGAATTGACGTTCCGGATCCAGGCCACAGCCACGAAGTTAATCCTTCAATGAAATTAGATAAAAACACCCAAGGAGAGGCATAAGCTCGGAGGCCTATGCAAGACAGCTTTTGCAATAATAATACTAATAAAATAGTTACTGCAAAGGCTCGCACAATTCTCCAGGCTGCTGAAGCCGAAAGCTGCTGGGATTCTTACTTCCAGCGATGTCGGTAAGGAGAGAAAGAAAGGAATGCAGTATCTATATTCATTAATCACTCATGCCATGGACTAATGCTCCCCCTCTCATGCAGAGACACAACCTTATCCTAAATAGTGCTGAAAAAGTTATTCTGCATTTCTATCCCGCCTCCCATCCCAATATTCATAGCCAAAGTGATGGATTATATTGTTCTTTCCTCCCAAAGGAGGAAAAAAAAACAACAGCTGAATTCCCCCTCCAGGTATTAACAGATGAGGTGGACCAGGGGTGTGTATAGGAATGGCCTGGTTTGCCATACCGTTCTCAGATTCCCCCAGAGAATCCCATGGGGATCCTTCAAAACAGACAGTCGGGGCAGATAGAGAGGTTGAAACTTGGATAACAAAAACAAAAAAAACCAAGAACACTAAGATATAGCATCTTCTCCTCTGTCTTCTCCCTGGCTCAGAAAAGCTGTTTTTTTTTCCCCCCCTTGGTACAATCTTCTGTCCAGATGATTTTAGGGGATTAGAAAAAGATGATTGGGGGAAGGGAGGCCAGAATGGATGCAGGAATTGGGTATGTTTGGCTTAATGAAAAGAAGGACTAGGGGTGACGTGATAGTAGTGTTCCAATATATATACACCTTCACTCCGTCAAGGACCTAGGAGTACTTATTTCAAACAATCTAAGCCCCAGAGTTCACTGTAACGGCATTGCCAAGAAGGCTTTAAGAATTGTTAACCTTATTCTGCAAAGTTTCTTCCCCCAGCAACGTTGAACTGTTAAGTAGGGCATACAAAACCTTTGCCAGACCAATTCTTGAATACAGCTTGCCCGCCTTGGAATCCGTACTCTATATCGGACATTAACACAATTCAAGCGGGTTCAGAGGTATTTTTCAAGATCTGGAACTGCACCGCCTGTGGTCCCATCTAAGCATGGTTACACAAAATTGCCTGCTACAACGTCTTGCCTGTCGACAACTTCTTCAGCCTCGATCACAATAATAAATGGGGAAACAACCAATACAAACTCAAGGTATACCACTCCAAAGTCGATTGCAGAAAATATGACTTCAGCAACAGAGTGGTCAATGCCTGGAACTCACTACCAGACTCCATTGTTACAGCCTCAACCCCTCACAGCGTCAACCTCAAACTGTCTACCGTGGACCTCCTCACCCCATTCCTAAGAGGTCCTTAAAGGGGGCGTGCGTAAGTGCACCAGGGTGCCTACCGTCCTTGTCTTACTGTCCCCATTTATCTGTATTTATTCCCTTTGTTCCTGTTTATGTTCATACTTATACTTGCTATCTTCTACATGTTTGACGAACAAATAAATAAATACATTTGAGGGGCTGCCAGAAAGAAGAGGGGGTCAAGTTATTCTCCAAAGCACCTGAAGGCTGGACAAGAAGCAATGGGTGGAAACTAATCAAGGAGAGAAGCAACTTAGAACTAAGGATAAATTTCCTGACAGTTAGAACAATTAATCAGTAGAACAACTTGCCTCCAGAAGTTATGAATTGCTCCAACACTGGAAGTTTTTAAAAAGATGTTGGATAACCTTTTGTCTGAAGAGGTGTTGGGTTTTCCTGCTTAGGCAGGGGGTTGGACTAGAAGACCTCCAAGGTCCCTTCCAAATCTGTTATTCAGTTTTTCAGATTTATTGCCAGCTTCCAGAAGCTTGCTGACTATTCATGAGGGTGGAAATGTCACAAGGTTCAAGGAAGCAAATTAGCACAGAGCCGTAATTCATTTTTGCATCCAGTGGCTGCCTCAACAGAGAAGAGTGAGTGATGCTGGGGTGTGAATTGATAAGGAGACAATCTCCAGCCAGGAGGAGGAAACAAATCCAGCGATGTTGTAAGGCAGAAAGGTTTCTTGGGCCTCGCTAAGCAGGCAAATAAAAACTTCTCCGATCCCTTTTTGCTCTAATTAGGCAGAGAAAGAAATCTACTTTCTCCTGCCAGTGGATGTTAAGATAGCAACTTGAATGGGCCAACAGGGGTCAAAGGAGTAGCCAAGGAAAGCTTGGTTATACGGTTGCAGAAAAGGCAGGGCTGGGTGATTCACGGGGAATGTTTTATTCATTTCTGAGGCTCAATCCATCTTCACCAGCCTTTCATCCCTGGGCAACAAGACACCAATGGGGAAGGAGAGCATTGAAGATTCCACAATTACATCGAGAGGAGCACTAAATCGTCTGGATTCTCTAGCCTGTCTCTGACACTGAACAACCTCTGGATTGGCTTCCTCCCTGTCAGCTTTTCAGCAAATTTATTTTTAATCTGGCCCGTCCTGAAAGGGGGGTTGTTAACTTTTCACAGATGTGCATCATTTTTTTTGGTATGCGGGGAGGAGGGGGGGTTTCCACAAATAATGCATATATTTTTTTTGCACCTCAGATGCCCTTGCAGTGTTTCTTTTTAGTGGCAATTCCTTTAAGCCGTTTGCATTTCCTACAAGCTTTGGGCCCTCCTTTCTTCCAATGTCAGAAAACCATGCCGCTTTCAAAAAGTAAAGTTGGAAGGAGGGTGCAGATTTTTTGGAGGAGGGGGGGAGGTAAACCATAAATACCCTCAGACATCGTAGTTCATCTTTATATTATTAATCAGAACAGAGCTGGAAGGGACCTAGTTCAACCTTCTGCTCAAGCAGAAGACCCTGTATTATTTCAGACAGGTGGATGTCCAGTTTCTTCTTAAAAACCTCCAGTGTTGGAGCATCTATAACTTCTGGAGGCAAGTTGTTCCACTGGTTAATTGTCATCACTGTCAGGAAGTTTCTCCTTAGAAAAAGATTTCCCTTCCAAGAAATCTGTCAAGACCTATGGCAAGGATCATTGTTGAACAACAGACAGTGTGGGAAAGGGGCCCTTGTCTCCGATAAGGATGATGGAAATTTAGATAGAACTGGAAGGGACCTTGGAGGTCTTCTAGTCCAGCCCCCTGCTCAAGCAAGAGACCCGATATTAATTCAGACATATGGCAATCTTCTTTAAAACCTCGAGTGTTGGAGCAACCACAGCTTCTGAAGGCAACTTGTTCCACTGGTTAATTGTTCTCACTCTTACGAAATGTCTCTTTAACTCCAGGTTGCTTCTCTCCTCGTTTAATTTCCATCCGTTGGTTTCTTGTCTTGCTTTCTGGTGCTTTGCAAAATAAGTTGACCCCTCTCTTCTTTGTGGCATCCCCTCCAATACTGGAAGACTGCTATCATGTCATTCTATGTTAAACCGCGATTTGCTTCAGCGTGGTTTCTTGACTAAGAACAAATTTCAAATAAGCAAATTTGAAGGGGAAAAAAAAAACAGGAAGGAGAAAAGCTCCAAAGAAAAGTGTTTGGGGCAGTGGGAGACGGCAAGGAGAAGGATAGACAGAAAGAGAAAGGAAGAGCCTCACCAGAGAATTCTCAGAGAGAAAAACCCAGCATGAAGAAGAGACGGTTTCAGATCATTATCTTGCCAAGAGATGCTATCAGGAAAAAGCACATTGTGGAGGAATGAAATATCTCTCTTTCAGGATACCAATATCACAGGCAAGGATGATATAGTGCAGGGATGGAAGTAATCTGAAATGCTACCCCAGGCGTATCCCTCTTTAGACCCACCTTTTACTTCCTGGCTCAATATTCTTTCTCCCTCTTGTACAGTAGACATCAACTGATGGATCGGAAGTTATTAATAGAATTAATGGACAGAGTTGGAAGGGACCTTGGAGGTCTTCTAGTCTAATCCCCAGATCAAACAGGAGACCCTATAAAAATTTGAGTGGCTGTCCAGCCTCTCCTTTAAAAAATCCTGTGTGTCCCATCACACTTGGGCAGTAAAGAATTGAATTCTATTCTATTCTATTCTATTCTATTCTATTCTATTCTATTCTATTCTATTCTGTTCTGTTCTGTTCTGTTCTGTTCTGTTCTGTTCTGTTCTATTCTATTCTATTCTGTTCTGTTCTGTTCTGTTCCGTTCTGTTCCATTCTGTCCTGTTCTGTTCTGTTCTCTATTCTATTTCTATATTATCCTATATTCTATTCTATTCTATTCTATTCCATTCCATTCCATTCCATTCCATTCCATTCCATTCCATTCCATTCCATTCCATTCCATTCCATTCCATTCCATTCTATTCTATTCTATTCTATTCTATTCTATTCTATTCTATTCTAATTCCCATTCCCATTCCAAAAGCCTCCAGTGTTGGAGCCCCCACAATTTCTGAAGTCAAAGCCATTCCACTGATTAATTGTTTTCAGTGTTAGGACATTTCTCCTTAGTTCTAGGTTGCTTCTCCCTTCATTCAGGTTTCCATCATTGCATTATTGTTATGGCAGTAACATTCTGGGACTTGTTCACTCAGTTGCTGTTCCTTCCCTCCATATTTTTCCCCCAGAAGCATCCACAGAAAGGGATGTTTTAAGCAGTTGTTTCTTTGACTGGCAGTTTTGTGCCCAGCTACCCCAAAAGAGATGGGTTGAATCTGCCACCCTACAACAAATATGCTTTTCTCTAGCAGATGTTATATTTAAATTCCAACTTGTCCTGATTCCCCCCCCACACACACACACACACATACACACAAATTTTCTTTTCTTTTCTGGCCAGGTCATCCATTATCATGAAATCCCTTTTGTTACAGCAAGACAAGAAGCAACGGATGGAAACTAACCATGGAAAGAAGCAACCCAGAAATAAGCAGAAATTTCCTAACAGTGAGGACAATTAACCAGTGGAAGTGCTTTTCTTCAGAAGTTGTGGGTGCTTCATCACTGGAGGTCTTTAAGAAAAAACTGGACAGCCATTTGTCTGGAATGTTATAGGGTCTCCTGCTTGAGCAGGGGGTTGGACTAGAAGACCTCCAAGGTCCCTTCCAACTCTGTTATTCTGTTATTTAAGATAAGAGAGTGTTACACAGTGATACAGATCAAAGTTTGCGAAGGCCACCAGGTGTATGAAGTCTATTAGTATTCACCGACCTCTTTCTGCTTAACATTCAGTGACAAATTTCTTGAGAATGTCACTGGGCTTCTACACAGAACCTCCTGTGATCTCTATTTCGCATTATTCTCCAAGTCATTTCATTTTGATTCCAAGCGGTTCAGAAGGAAATAGGTGGCAAATGGGAAAGTTAAGAGGTGCGAGTCAGAAGATCTGTAGTTCCTTTAGTAAAGGTCCTGAGCTCTTCACGGCCACTGAGCCTCTGTGTGTGTGTATGAGTGTGTGTGCGTATCAAATCCATGCAGAAATCCTCAGATTTCTTCCTATTCTCCAAGGCTCGGCTGAGAAAATTATGCTGGTCGGATAGAAAAATATAGAGAAGTATATAGATCTTTCAATAGGAATTGAGGAAACGTGGAAAAATGGTATAGTGGCTGCCAATAGCAGCTGGAACAGTTGGTTCCATTCCAAAAGACCTCAAGGAATACTTGGGCACAATAAAAAAAAGGACAGAACCAATTGTAAAAAGTGTCTTTACCTGAAAAATGCATATATTATGACATTTAACTATTCTGGATGCTTGGGGAGGAGGAGGAGGAGGAGGAGGAGGAGGAGGAGGAGGAGGAGGAGGAGGAGGAGGAGGAGGAGGAGGAGAAGAAGAAGAAGAAGAAGAAGAAGAAGAAGAAGAAGAAGAAGAGAAGAAGGAAGAAGAGAAGAAGAAGAAGAAGAGAAGAAAAGAAAGAAAGAGAAAGAAAGAAAGAAAGAAAGAAAGAAAGAAAGAAAGGAAAGAAAGAAAGAAAGAAAGAGGAGGAGGAGGAGGAGGAGGAGGAGGAGGAGGAGGAGGAGGAGGAGGAGGAGGAGGGAGGAGAGGAGAGGAGAAGAGAAAGAAGAAGAAGAAGAAGAAGAAGAAGAAGAAGAAGAAGAAGAAGAAGAAGAAGAAGAAGAAGAAGAAGAAGAAGAAGAAGAAGAAGAAGAAGAAGAAGATTATTATTTTCCTTATTGGCCAATTAATTATGGTAATCAATCTTCCCCTTCAAATGTTAAAATGTTAAAATATTCCAGAGTTGTTTCCTCGCTATCTATATATTTATTTCTCTCATTTCCATTTTTCTCCAGCTCTTGAAACTGAAATCTAACTCTACATGGGAGACTGGAATGTGGATTCCGAGTCTTCTCCACCACCCAATTTCTGCTTCTGAAAAGGACACCGGAATGGCTGCAGCATTCACTCAGCTGCTAAGACATAAACCATTTTCTAAAGAGCCAAAGGCCTGACCATTTTAAGGCTGATTATCTAGACGGATATTCCTCTTGTAGAGATCGGAGTATTAAATCAAGCTCTAGTAGGGACGTGGAAGAGAAGATTTGGAACAGATCCCCTCTAGGAGAATGCACAATTGGAGGAAGGGAAGGGAAGGGAAGTGGGGGGAGGAGGAAGATTAATAAACCAGCGGGATCGCTGGAAACGAGTAAACCGAGATGCTTTGGCTTACAAAGCATCTGCAAAAGGCTAGCTGCCTTCAACCCTCCATCAAACCAAGTTCTCTGGTCAGCAGGGATTCTGGCCCAGAAGCCCAGTGCAAGGCTTCTGTTTTTGTCCATTGCTCATTTTTAACGGGAAGTGTGTTTTGCAACCACACTGGTCTTTTAATGGCCCATTTCCCAAAAGAGCCAGAGATGGAAGAATCTCCTCCCAAACCCCCTGTCCACCATCGGAATCATTTGCAGGTGGTCATCTTGGAAATAGCCGGTTGCAAGATGGCCACGGGCTGCAACGCCAATGCCAGCCCACCCAAATGGCTTCAGATGGCGAGAGGGGGAGAGAGAGAGAAAAAATAAATCTGAGTTTCTAATGTATCAACCCATCTGAAGCTTGTTCCGGCACTCAATCCCAGTCAACGCCAAGCAGAAAAAGTCCAACGGGTGAAGCCAGCCAGAATAAGGGCGCTTGGCTGAATGAACCTTGGGTTGATTCAGGCCAGGTTGAAGAGCTCTTGCCTCTTTTTATGGCCAAAAAAGATGCAATGAGACCAAATGAATTGAATATCGTAGTAACATTCTCCTATTTCATCCCATGGACGGGTTCAACTCAGCTGCTTATGTTTCCGCCTAAGAAAGAGCTTCTAGCGCCCCATAAATAAAGGAGAATAATGCAATATATTTTCTAATAACAACTGCTGTATTAACTCCTTGTCCCCTTTCTCCTCTTTCCTTTATAGGCTACAGGACATGATTTGAGAGGTGCCAGTTCAGCAAATTCTTCCCGACAAAATCCAAAAGGTTCGACAAGAGTAATATACTGAAAATCAGTTTAGAAGTGTTCCGGGTTTCGAGAAATCCATCGCAATCAAATTAACTTCTGAAGACACCATCTGGAGACTTTTTTTTTTTTAAAGGACAATCACCAGGATAATAATAGTAAAAAGGTCTGATCCAGCAATGAAAGAAGATGGGCTGAACTTTTTAAAGCTGTAAGAAGTGAAGAGTTCATCCAGTTCTCCTAAATAGAAACGCAGAAAACACAAGGATACCCCAGGGGGAGGAGATGGGCAGGTAAGAAATAAGAAATATAAATCAATCAATAATAAAATAAATATTTGAAATAGTAGCCCCTGCCCAGAATCCTTTGAATTACCAAATGAATTGGAGGTTCCAAATTCATCTGGAAAAACAAAACAAAACAAATAAATACAGAATAAAGGGGCTGCACGCTAAAACATATGGAAAACGGTTGCAGGAACTGGGTAGGTCTAGTATAATGAAAAGAAAGACTAGGGGTGACATGATAGCAGTGTTCCAATATTTGAGGGGCTGCCCCAAAGAAGAGGGAGTCAAGCTATTCTCCAAAGCACCAAAGGCAAGACAAGAAGCAATGGATGGAAACTAATCAAGGAGAGAAACAACTTAGAACTAAGGAGAAAATTTCTGACAGTGAGAACAATTAACCAGATGCTGTGAGTGCTCCATCACTGGAGGTTTTTCAGAAGAGATTGGACGGACAATCATCTGAAATGGTATAGGGTTCCCTGCTAGGATGGACTAGATGAACTCCAAGATCCCTTCCAGCTCTGTTCTGCTTGATCTCTCTATCTCTTCTCTTCTCTTTTGCTTTTTTTTCCAGCAGATTATGGATACCCTGTGTCCTTGGATTCTTCTACGCTTGTCCTCCCTTTTCTTTTTTCTTTTTCTTTTGTTGTGTTCAGCAGTCTCTTGTTGTTGTTTTTTCCGGCTCAGCTTTTAGGATGAAAAAATAAAAAATAAAATCATTTGGCACCTTCCGTGTCAGCAAATAGCTGTTTATCTGCTGTAATCTTTTCCAAAAAAAAAACAAAAAACCTGGCTTTAAAAATGGCCTTTTTATAGGCGATGCAAGGTCTTCTAGTCTATAAAGCAGAGATTTGCGGGGAGGGGGAAGAAAAAATGAACAGCGACGTGGAGAATGTGTGTATTTCCTGGCGTTGGATTGACGGGCGTTGAATTTTTCTTGCATTTCTGCTTCCAGCAAAGATGACCTTCTTGTTCTTTTGGCTCTCTTAATTCATCTGCAGGGTGCTTGGGGCTGATGATGTTACCTAGATAGGTAATGAAAGGTCTGCAAGGAAACAACCAAACCCAGAGAGCACCAAGGACTCTGAATTACTACTCTTCCTCCTCCTCTTCCCTCTATAAACCCTATTCTCTTGCAGTACTGATTGCATTACCTATCTGGGTAATGAAAAGTCTGCAAGGAAACAACCATACTCACAGAGCACTAGGGACCCTGAAATATTATTAGTATTATTGTTATTCCTCCTCCTCCTCCCTCCTCCTCCTCCCTCTACAAACTCCATCCTCTTATAGTACTGATAATGTTACCTGTCTGGGTAATGAAAGGTCTGCAAAGAAACAACAAAAGTCAGAGAGCACCAAAGATTCTGAACAACTCCTCCTCCTCCTCCACACCCCATTCCCTTGTAGCACTGATGAGGTTAGCTATTTGGGTAATGAAACGTCTGCAAGAGAACTCTGCTCAGAGACCCCCATAGTGGTTCAATCCTCAGCAACCAAGATCCTCTTCTATTGTTAATTAATCTGCTTCTGTTCCTAACCACGATGATCCCGTGGTTAATTACAGAGCCACACAGACCCCCACAATCAAGGGAATTTAATTCTTGGCCTGAGAAATGGCTATCCTGGCTTTGAAATCCAACCATCAAAGGGTGGTTTGCAATCAAAGGGCCTCCACGAAGGTTCGCGTTACTGAACTTATCAGGAGATGACGGAATATCAGTCATCCCTACACGGTTTCATTTCCAGAAGCCAGACCTCTTAACAAGCGCAGTTCCAGTTAAAAGGTTTAGGTAACAGGTAGGCAGAGGAAAAGATCTCTTGCTAGATAGGTAAAAGTAACATGTCACAGGTTTCTGTTCCATTGAAACGCTGCACTCCAGTAAATCGGAGCAGGACTAGTAGCCAGCAACCGTGTCTAATGCCACCTGCATCTTTGCTAAATAAAATTACACGTTGGTATGGTTGGGCGGAAAATAGCATTATTATTTTTTATATTATTATTATTATTATTATTATTATTATTATTATTATTATTATTATTATTATTATTATTAAGAAACAACATACGTTCAGTTTACTGAGAGTCAGTGAAGAAATCCCTTGTGTCTCTTCAGGGAAAGGTAAAAAGAAAAAAGAAACGAGCACTGCCATTCAATCCCTATGTATATTTCCCTTTTTCTCTTCACACCTTTGCATGGAAGCAAAAAATTGGTTTCATTGTTGACTTTCTAATCCTCTCCACAGCTTCCGGGAGAAACCCTATTAAGTAACCTGACCTCCAGCTATGTCCATTTAATAGAACAAATGTACCAAGCTTATTCTTCTGCAAAACTGAGAAAATGTAAAAAATCATCATTAAAGGATTTTTTTTTTAAAAAAAAAGAGCCATTGCTATTTCTTTATCCGGCATCAGAATAATTATGGAGGCCGAAAAATTCAAAAGTTAAAATTTCTCCTTATTTCTAGGTTGAATCTCTCATTGATCAGGAGAGAGACAGAGGGAGAGAGAGAGACAGAGAGAAAGAGAGGGAGGGAGACAGAGACAGAGAGAGAGAGAAAGAGAAAGAGAGAGGGGAGGGAGGGAGACAGAGAGAGAGACACAGAGACACAGAGACACAGAGACACACACACACACACACACACACAGAGAGAGAGAGAGAGAGAGAGAGACTGCAAAATCCCATTCTCTCCCCACCCCACTAACCTGCTTTACAGCTCCGTTCTCCTGTGCAGGGCAACCAAAGAAGACCCAGCCAATCAGCTGGGACTCAATGGGAGGCAGAGAAGAGACAGGAACAGGGCCAGACAGAGGTGGGATTTGCCGGTTCTCCAAACTACTCAAAATTTCCACTAGTGGTTCTCCAGAACTGGTCAGAACCTGCTGAATACCACCTCTGCTTTAGATGTTGATAGCCCAACGATTCCCATGATCCTTAATCAAAGGAACTTTCAGAAGATTTGATATTCTTCTCAATGAAAAAGTTGATGGTTTGCTTTATAGATTCAATCGGGGGGGCTGAAATATTCTGTTCTGGACACTACATTGGTTTTATATTAAGATTCAACCTCAGCATCCATCTGGGAGATGCAACTGGCTGAGTTAAAATTCTTAATTTTAGGACAGACAAACCTTCCTCCTATTTTAGAGCAGCAGACTAGAATAAGAGATGAAGTACCGGCGCATCCAACTGAGCCCCCAAATACTTCAACATCACCTCTTTTTCTCCATTAATCATGGCTTGTCTCCCTGGAGCTAGTGGTAGAGCCACTGTATGCTTGTGAGAGTATTTCTCCACATGGATATATGGATACAGATACAAATTCTGTATCCAGGTGGCTTCATTGAACATCTGGGACTCTGAACAGGAGTTGAGGAAGAGAAGCATTTAAGAAGGTCTTCGGAGTACCGTTATTTTTATTTTTTTTAAGAATCCATAGAATGATGGATGGCCTGAAGCCACGAAGAGAAGAACAGAGGAATTAAATGTACAAATGGACTTACAACAGTTCATTGAATGACCGTTCAAAATTACAATGGCACTGGAAAAAGTGACTTACGATCATTTTTCATGTTTACAACCGTGATCAAAATTCAGAAGCCTGGGAAATGGTTCCTATTTATGACAGTTGCGATCCACTTGTGCGACCTTCGAACAGGCAATATCAATGGGGAAGCCGGATTCACTTAACAACCATGTTCCTAACTGAACGACAGCCGGAATTCCCTTAAACAATGGCGCCAAGAAAGGTTGTCAAATTCCCTTCACCGATGTCTGGCTTAGCAACTGAAATTTTTGGGGCTCGATGGTGGTCATTGTACGTCGATAGCTCCAGAGATCAGCCCCTGTCTGGAATACCCACAACCTTTTCGGATCCTTTGGGCCACCTGCTAAAGGCAGGGAGAACCGCACAAGACTGGGGAAGAGAAAGAATGAATCAAAGCATGGCATATGTTCCCGGAGATAACGCCGGCCTAGTTCAGAGGTTACTAATTGGGTTCCTGCTTGCCTGTTATATGCATCAGGACTCAAAATAAAAGCACTAATTTTAACTCCCACCTCGCCACCTGCCGTCGGGGCTCTCTCCCAGTTCGTTGAGGCATCCAGCAGAAGATCCTCCCCCAACTTCATCAACTTTCTCCTAGCAAAAAAGGGCCGGGTCTTGAGGGAGGAGGGAGCAACGTAACTGCAGCATGAACGGGAATCCAACCTGGCCACCAAACATTGATGTCATGCCTTGAGACCGATGGGGTGGGGTGAGGTGGAGAGGAGAGAATATGGAATACGATAGAATATGGAATAGGAGTAGGATAGGATAGAACAGAGGTCTCTAAACTTGGCAGCTTTAAGACTTGTGGACTTCAACCCCCAGAATTCTCCAACTAGCTATACTGGCTGGAGAATTCTGGGAGTTGAAGTCCACAAGTCTTAAAGTTGTCAAGTTTGGAGACCTCTGGGATAGAATATGTCAGAAGGTAAAGGTTCCTCTCACACATACGTGCTAGTCGTTTCCAGCTCTAGGGGGTGGTGGTGCTCATCTCTATTACAAAGCCGAAGACCCAGCACTGTTCGAAGACGTCTCCGTGGTCATGTAGCTGGCATACACCGAAGGCGCATGGAACGCTGTTCCCTTCCCACCAAAGGTGGTCCCTATTTTTCTACTTGCATTTTTTTTTACATGCTTTCAAACTGCTAGGTTGGCAGAAGCTGGGACAAGTAACAGGACCTCCCTCCATGACATGGCGCTAGGGATTCGAACCAACAAACTGCCAACCTTTCTGATCGACAAGCTCAGCGTCTTAGCCACTGTGCCACCATGTCCCTGAGAGAATGTCTAGTTTAATGAAAAGAAGGACCAGGAGTGACAGGATAAGTCTTCCAATATCTGAGGGGCTACCACAAAGAAGAGGGGGTCAAGCTATTCTTCAAAGCACCAGAAGGCAGGACAAGAAGCAACGAATGGAAACTAATCAAGGAGAGAAGCAACCTAGAACTAAGGAGAAATTTCCTTGACAGTGAAAGCAATTAATCAGTGGAACAAAAGTTGCCTTCCGAAGTTGTGGGTGCTCCATCGCTGGAACTTTTAAGGAGAGATTGGACAGCCACTTGTCTGGAATGCTGTAGAGTCTCCTTCTTAAGCAGGGGGTTGGACTAGAAGACCTCCAAGGTCCCTTTCAACTCTGTTATTCTGTTAATTCTGAAGAACCCTCTCTTCCATGGTCTCCAGACTCCAGACTGCCTCCTCGCCATGTAACGCTACCCCAGGAGGGGTCAGGAATATATATATATATATAAAAAGTCCATGTCTTTCCCCTCTTATTAAACACGACGGCTTTAAAAAATGCAGAAGACATTTGCAGCCCAAATCAATTCTTCACAGAACAGGCAGGAGTGAAAGTGTTCCATCTTTCATCCATTTTCGGATGCACGTCCCAGGAAAGAAATTTGGGGGTGGGGGGGTGGGGTTATTTTATTTGCCAAAAGAAAAAATAAGAAGGAAAAAAAAAAAAGAATCGATCAGTGTATCTTAGAGGCAGAACTGCAGGCATTTATTTTCAAAGCGCCATCGTTTTCTCCCTGTATATATATATTCTTCTCCTTCTTCTTTAAAGCCAAATACCAACAGATTAAATTTTATTGGTCGCTCTTTGGTTCCCTCTCTCGTCACCTGGACACCTGCCCTGGACATAAATCACTGTCACTCAGGATAAATGGAGGCCCGTAAGTGCGGCAAACACTAATGACAACATTCATCAAAAGTTGAGCGGTTCCATATTGTAGGACTTAATGGGTACCCACAGCTATTCAGCAACCCAGCTTTCTCCCACGCTGTCGTGGCAAGCTTTCCATGGCCCTTCCTAGGCAAAGAATAAAAAATAAAAATAAATATCGGGGGGGTTGTTTGTTTACTTGTGTTGTGGTTCGCTGGCAGCCTGTGCAGACGGCAACAGAATCGGACAATGGGAAAGAATGGGGACCAGTCCGGGAGTCTGGGGAGGACTCAGAGATGGGGCCAGGACCAGCTGGGAGTTATGTGCTATCTCCAGAGCCTCCAGAATCTGGCAGCAGCGAGGCAGAGGAACAAGGGGAGCCTGTTCCCAATGCGCATATGCGCAGAGCTGCTAGAAGGTGAGAGCAGCTGAGACAAAAGGGGCAACTCAGGAGTAAGCTTGGAGGTGACTGGCCCCTCCCATAAGAGGAGGAGCAAAGGTAGAGAAACCTTTGCAGGAAGCAAAGTCGTTCGCTCTGATCGGATTAAACCTTGAAGCTCTGTGTGGACTTTGTACTTTGTTTGGCTTTTAACAGTTCATTTGGCACTTTAGTTGTTGGCAGCAATTCAAAGGAGAGAAAGGTGGGTGCTTATCTCGAGGGACTGTTTGGGGCTCATTACAGGCTGGGAATTAACATAATTCCCAGCACTGAAATAAAACAAGAGTGGTTTGGACTAAGCGTGTGCTCAATTACGGTCTCAGGAAGCCTTGGTCAGAACAATTTGTTGGTCCTTTAATCTTTCATGGCCTGGAGGAATTCCTGTCTCTTCTCTAACAATCCAATTTTTGGGGTTGCCTGCATGGATCTCACCCCCTTTTGAAAGAGGATTTAGAGTCGTGGGCTTCTTCGGTGTGAATCCCAAAGCCCCTTGGTGATGTCTGAGGTTGGTGGGTTTTTTTGCAAATGTTTCACTGCCCAACTAGGTAGCATCATCAGTGATAGAAGGGAGGGGGGGTTCTAGCCCTGGTGATGTTACCTAGTTGGGTAATGGAACATCTGCAAGAAAACAACCATGCTCAAAGAGTGCCAAGGACACCAGAGTCCTCCTCCTCTTCCTCCCTCCTCTTCATCCTCCCTCTTCTTCCACTACCTACATTCCATTCCCTTCTAGCACTGATGTTACCTACTTGGGTAATGCAATGTCTGAAAGCAAACAACCAAGCTCAAAGAACACCAAGGACCTCACAATCCTCCTCTTCCTCCTCCTCCTCCTCTTCCTCCTTTCCACAGACTCCATTTCCACCTAGAACTGATGACATCACCTAATTGGGTCATGAAATGTCTGCAAGAAAACCACCAAGCTCAGAGAGCACAAAGGACCCTTCATTTCAACCCTGAGCTTCAAATATTCTCTTTTATTGATATCGGTCTGTCTTTGGAAGCTTCCAGTTTGAGATTATTCGTCTTCTTAGCACTTCATTCCTGTCTAAAGTCTGGATAACTGATGGCTTTCTGGGGGAATAATGTGAGTATATTACCTCCTTTTTTTGTTTTTTGCCTTCAAGTCCTAGATATATTTCTGCCAACTGCAATTTCAATTGGGATTCTAGATCTGTTATTTACCAGAGTTATGCAAATAGTTGATTTGGAGATTCGATTTGATTCAATCATATCTCTCAATCAAACCGGGTAACTGAAGAGCATCGCTGGTACAAATTGAATCTCTGAAGTAAATTGGCTGTGATTGCATGGGAAACATTTTTCCTCCCTAACCATACCGATCTTCTGAACAAAACGCCAGATCAAAGCAAGGATGCAAACATGATAAGGCCCGGTCTTTGTAGCAGATGAACTGAACCTCTGTCTTGACCATAATAAACACACACAATCTCTCACGTATATATATTTTTTCCGGTCATTTTTTTCAGATCTGTATTTTTCTTCACCACATTTCAAGTTTCAAGCCTCATTCTAACGTTCAAAGAATTGTCTCAAGAGATTCTCAGTCATCCAGATCATGGTTGCCCCCAAAGTTCTTTTTCAAGAGGCCACTGGACTTTCTTGTTTTTCCTTGAAGACGCTTCTCATCTGAGAAGCTTCTTCAGTTCTTCAGAAGGCACCCGGGCTTTGTTTTTCCTTTAAGAGGTTTCGATTCTCGTCCAAGAAGCTTCTTCGGTTCTTCAGAAGGCAACTAGACTTTGTTTTTTTTTCTTGAAAACGTATCACTTCTCATCTGAGAAGCTTTTTCTGTTCTTCAGAAGGCACCTGGGCTTTGTTTTTCCTTGAAGACATTTCACTTCTCATCCAAGAAGCTTCTTCAGTTCTGCCTGAATGGTGAGGAATGGAAGGATTCATTCAACCAGTCAGAGCTGAAGAAGCTTCTTGGATGAGAAGCTAAACATCTTCCCAAAAAAACCCACAAGGAAGTCCAGTTGCCTCTTGAAAAAACACCTTTGGGACAACAACCATGACCTGGATGACTGAGAATCTTGTGAGAGTATGATGTAGCCCCTCTATCTGGCTGATCTGTAATTGTTTTGTACATACATTGGTTTGTGAGATCCTCGGTGCTGTCTGAGGTTGGTGGTTTTTTTGCAGACGTTTCATTACCCAAATAGCTAACATCATCAGTGCTGCAAGGGAATGTTCTTGCTGTCAACTTGTAAAGCATTCCTGGCCTGCCCTTGAGTTGCCATAGGCAGGAGGCGGGGAGAACCGATGGAGCAGATCGGTTGCTATGACCAGAAGCACATTCCATGCATTCCTTTCTCCAGATTGTATTTCAGGTTACTAGAGCAAGCCGGAGAGGCGTGTTTTCTACAGCCCGTGAAAGTGCTCCATTGGAGAATGTGATTTATGACACACCTTGGGAGGAGGTGGGAAACAGGGTCATAAGTAGGCAGTAAATTATGTGGGACAGAGCCAACTGTACTTGGGAAAGTGCCAACATGTTGTTCCTAATAAATAATTGGATTTCTTTTGAAACTTGGCTTGAGGCTCATGAATTGATTAGGGCATCCATCGGAACCCTGACATTTGCATTCCCTTCTAGCACTGGTGATGTTGCTTAATTGGGTGAGGAAACGTCTGCAAGAAAAATAAGCTCAGAGTTCCAAAGACACTAGAGTCCTATTCTTCTTCCTCCTCCTCGTTCCTCCTTCCACTCCCTACATCCCATTCCCTTCTAGCACTGATGACGTTCCCTAGTTGGGTAATGCAACGTCTTCAAGAAAACAACTAAGCTCAGAGAGCACCAAGGACCCTACAATTTTAAACCTTCTCTGCTGTCTTCACTCCTGTTCTATGTTTTTGCGCCTTGTCTGCGTTGGTAGTTCCTATCAAGGAAAGAACCAAGTGAGGAAACCCCCACTCCCTTCTAACACTGATGACGTTCCCTAGTTGGGTCACGAGAGACCTTCAAGAAAACAACCAAGCTCAGAGACCACCAAGGAACCCACTATCTTCCTTCCTCTTCCACTTCCCCCTGCGCACAAAGTGCTACTGAGATTCCCAAACAGAGGGACTGTGGAATAAAATGGAGATGTTACCAAGACCTTGGGGATAATATATATATATATATATATATATATATATATATATATATATATATATATATATATATATATATATATATATATATATATATATATATATATATATATATATATATATATATATTGATTGCATGGCAAGAAAGTTGCTTGGCACTTTGAAAACTTGGCCCTTCGGCAGACAGCTATGTTCAGCTTGCATACTCCCATCCCTGCTGTGAGCAGTTACTGCTTTTCTGCCCATCTCCTGATAATAGTAGTTATTTTTTTTTAAATTGAAAATAATATTTAAAAAAATATAATAAGCTACAGGGTATTAAGAAACAGGCCTCTGTTTCCTTGATTTTCAAGGGCCTCCCTATCTCCTGCCAGCAGTCTAGTTCCTCGTGACGCCTTCAAAGAGATGCTCTCTAGGAAGGCTGAAAAAAACATCCCTTCCCTTTTCCTTATCGGATTCCTGCAGACGAGTTTAATTTGCCTAATGACATCTCTGAATCCACCACGCGGCGCACCTTCGAGCAAATGGCCAGGGGTGACCTCTCCAAATGGAACTTTTCTCCATCACTCGTCCTGGGTTCATTGGGATTGCCTGCCTCTCTTTCGGGATCCTGGCCACGGCCGGTCCCCGCAAACACATTTTTAGCAGGGGCAGAGAGGAAAGCGTGGGGTGCCGGGGCTCAGCGGTTTAAAGAGGCTGAGTTTGTCAGCTGGAAAGCTGACTGCTCGGGTTCGAGACCCAAGCTCCATGTTGACGGGTAAGCTCCCGTCCTTGGCTCAGCTCCTATCCACCTAGCTATGCGAAAACACACAAATGCGAGTAGATTAATAGGTGGGAAGGTAACAACATTCTGAGTGCCTTTGCCATGCAGCCATGCACATGGAAATGTCTTCGGACAATGCAGGCTCCCTCGGTCAAGAGGGAGATGACCACTGTGCTCTGGAGTTGGATATGACTGGGCAGGGAAACCTTTATCTTTAGAGATGAAGCAGAATTATTTATCCCCAACCACAGGACATCAAGAACTGCTAAGCAGGCTGTCATTTAGAGGGTCATCCCCAAGCCCACTGCAAGATGGGAAAACAATATCGAGACCTGGTAGGCCAGACTAGAGAAAAGAAGGACTAGGGGATGACATGATAGCAGGATTCCAGTATTTGAGGGGCTGCCCCAAAGAAGAGGAGGGGTCAACTTATTCTCCAAAGCATCAGAAAGGCAAGACAAGAAGCAACGGATGGAAACTAATCAAGAAGAGAAGCAACCTGGAATGAAGGAGAAACTTCCTAACAGTGAGGACAATTAACCAGTGGAACTGCTTGCCACCAGAAGTTGTGGATGCTCCATCCCTGGAGGCTTTTAAGAAGAGACCGGACAGCCACCTGTCTGAAATGGTATAGGATCTCCTGCTTGAGGGGGGGGGCTGGACTAGAAGACCTCCAATGTCCCTTCCAGTTTCATTTCTATTCTATTCTATTCTATTCTATTCTATTCTATTCTTCATTGTTCTACTCTATTCTACTCTATTCTATTCTGCATTGTTCTACTCTACTCTATTCTACTCTATTCTATTCTGCATTGTTCTACTACTCTACTCCTATTCTATTCTATTCTATTCTATTCTATTCTATTCTATTCTATTCTATTCTATTCTATTCTTATTCTATTCTATATTCTATTCTGCATTGCTATTCTATTCTATTCTATTCTATTCTATTCTGCATTGTTCTACCTACTCTACCTATTCTATCCTATTCTATTCTATTCTATTCTATTCTATTCTATTCTATTCTATTCTATTCTATTCTATTCTATTCTATTCTATTCTATTCTATTCTATTCTGCATTGTTCTACTCTACTCCTATTCTATTCTATTCTGCATTGTTCTACTCTACTCTACTCTGCCCTACTCTACTATTCTATTCTGCATTGTTCTACTCTATTCTACTCCATTCTATTCTATCTGCATTGTTCTACTCTACTCCTATTCTATTCTGCATTGTTCTACTCTACTCTACTCTAGTCTACTCTACCCTACTCTACTATTCTATTCTGCATTGTTCTACTCTACTCTATTCTACTCTATTCTACTCTACTCAGCTCTACTCCTATTCTATTTTATTCTGCACCCTACCTCTACCCTACCCTATCCCATCCCATCCCATCCCATCCCATCCCATCCCATCCCATCCCATCCCATCTTCCTATTCCTATTCCATCCAGCATGTTGAATTCAATATGGGTCAATCCATAGAGGTCTTTCTAATGCTCTTACATCAGATCTGCTCCCCTTGTGATTTTTTTTTTGTTCCGTTCCCTTTCCACTCCGCTCCTTTGAAAGTCAACCCCATCCTCTATTATGAATCTGAGGCACAGAGCACAATCCCTTCTTCCTTCTGCATGCATCCGTAAGTCAATCAGGCACCAACAAAAATAAATTAGAAGCACATATGAATCTATCAGTTTAAATAAGTAGGACAGATCTATTCAAATGCGCCTCTTCAACTCTCTGCGTGATATTCATCCTCTTTGGGCTGAGTGGTCCCGCAATAGAGCTCTCATGCCCCCTACTGTTTGCTGGGCTCCAAAAATATATATTCGTCAACTTACAGTGCATGTTGGGGACTAGAATTTTGAGATCCTAGTTCTGGATTTTATTTAGAACTCGTGCCAAGTGAACTGATCCCCAGTGGTGTCCTGTTTCCAAGACAGACTGAGACACGGAAAGGGCTTTTGACAAAGGTTGGGATTTAGTCTAATGGAGTTGTGCATCCACATGATTACAGTAAATTGTTTCAGCGTTTCAAAGAGAAGGGTTTAGCTCTTCTCTATGAAACTATGATCCAGTTCTACAGAGAAATTAGTCTGTCATCTGCACCTCTATAACTGTCTGGTTTGGTTCTGCAACCCAACAGGACAGACACAGACTTCAGAGGAGAATTAGGACTGCAGAAAAAAAAACAATTACTTCCAGCGAGGACCTGTATCCTGCACGAGTCAAAAAGAGAGCTGTGAAAATATTTACAGACCCCTCATATCCTGGATATAAACTGTTTCAACTTTTACCCTCAAAACGATGCTGTAGAGCCCTGCGCACCAAAACAACTAGACACAAGGACAGTTTTTTTTCCTCTGCTAAACAATTAATTCCCACAACACTGTCCAACTATTTACTAAACCTGCATTACTATTACTATTAATCTTCCCATCCTTCCTTTCACCCATCTCCTCCCACTTGTGACTGTATGGCTGTAACCTTGTTGCTTGCATCCTAACTATCTATATTGACCATTTCCTAGTATGATTTGATTGCTTATTGTACCCTATGACTATTATTAAGTGTTGTGCCTTATGATTCTTGACTCTTGATGAATGTATCTTTTCTTTTATGTACACCTAGAGCATTTGCACCAAAGGTAAATTCCTTGTGTCCAATCACACTTGGCCAATAAAGAATTCTATTCTATTCTATTCTATTCTATTCTATTCTATTCTATTCTATTCTATTCTATTCTATTCTATTCTATTCTGATTTCTATTTGATTGCATTCCAGATTCTATTCTATTCTATTCTGATTTCTATTCTATTCTGATTTCTATTCCATTGCATTCTAGATTCTATTCTATTCTATTCTGATTTCTATTCTATTCTGATTTCTATTCCATTGCATTCCAGATTCTATTCTATTCTATTCTATTCTATTCTATTCTATTCTATTATATTCTATTCTATTATATTCTATTCTTGTGCATCTACATGAATACAGCAAATTGTTTCAGAGTTTCATAGAGAAGGGTTTAATTCTTCTTAGAAGTTACTTCTTGTGACCCAGGCATGGGTCACCGAGCAAATGTCTTAAAACCTCCTCCTTCTCCTTTCTAAGGTCTTATTTGCCACGAAGAGATGCATGGATTTTCAAGCAATGCTAATGAATGCCTCATGTCACCTTAGCAAAGTCTCATCTTAGCAGTCTTCCAATATTTGAGGGGCTGCCACAAAGAAGAGGGAGAAGTCAACTTATTCTCCAAAGCCCCAGAAGGCAGGACAAGAAGCAACGGATGGAAACTCATCAAGGAGAGAAGCAACCTAGAACTAAGGAGACATTTCCTGACAGTGAGGACAATTAACCAGTGAAACAGCTTGCCTTCAGAAGTTGTGGATTCTGAGGGTGAATGAGAGAAGGGAGGTAAGAAGGAAGAAGGAGAGGAAGGAAGGAAAGAAAGGAAAAAATGGGGAAGGAGGAAGGGAAGGAGGGGGAATGTAGGGAGGCAGGGAGGAGGAGGGAGGAAAGGAAAAAGGGGAGGAGGGAGGGAGGAGGGAAGAGAGGAAGGAAAGAAAAAAGAAAGAAAGAAGGAAGGAAAGAAAGGGAAAAAGGGGAAAGGAAGGGAAGGAGGGGGTGTAGGGAGGCAGGGGAGGAGGGAGGAAAGGGAAAAGGGGAGGAGGGAGGGAGGAGGGAAGAGAGGAAGGAAAGAGAAAAGAAAGAAAGAAAGAAAGAAAGAAAGAAAGAAAGAAAGAAAGAAAGAAAGAAAGAAAGAAAGAAAGAAAGAAAGAAAGAAAGAAAGAAAGAAGCCAAGTCACCAGGGAGAATTTTAAAACTCTTTCCAGCTCCCTGGGGAAAAGAGAATAATGAATAAGTGGAGGAAAAATAAACTTGGCAATATCTGTCAAGTGGGATGAAATAGCTTGTGTGTGTGTGTGTGTGTGTGTGTGTGTGTGTGTGTGTGTGTGTGTGGTGTTTTACTTCCCATTTGGTGAAAGAAATAAGCAAGATTGGGTCAGAAAGTATGGAAGGCCACTTGTTCTTTCACCTAGAAAGAAAACATTCTGATATAGAGAACATTTTATACGAAATGTCCTTCTGTAAACACATTACCCTCAAGCGCAATTTTACAGGGTCTTTTTTTTATTCTTGAATTAGGTGGTAAAAATGTCTGTTTTCTTTCTTGCTGTACACTTTTACCCATTGATTTCCTTTCTAGGTTGATTTTGGTTCCATTTAAATACATTCTTGGATTTTATGAGGCCATTCCTATCCACATAATCTTCTTGATACTCTCTCTGTCTGTCCGTTCCTCTCTTTTCTTTCTCTCTCTCTCTCTCTCATCTCTCTCTCTCTCCTCTCTTTCTTCTCTCTCTCCTCCTTTCTCCTCTCTCTCCTCCTTTCTTCTTTTCCCTCCTCCTCTCCTCTCTCTCTGTCTCTCCCTCTCCCTTTCTCTCTCTATCTCCTTCTCTCTCACCCACTCTCTCCTCTCTGTCTCCTTCTCTCTCTCTCTCTTCTCTTTCTTCTCTCTCTCTTCCTTTCTTCTTTTCTCTCCTCCTCTCCTCTCTCTGTGTCTCTCCCTCTCCTTTCTCTCTCTCCTTCTCTCTCCCCCACTCTCTCCTCTCTCTTTTCTCTCTCTCCTCTCTCTCTCCTCTATCTCTCTATCTATCTATCTATCTATCTATCTATCTATCTATCTATCTATACACACACACACACACACACACACACACACACACACACACATATGCTTACACACAAAAGATGCCCTGGATTTGTCTGATTTCCTTTGGGGGGGAGGGCTTAGAAAGTTGGCATGCCTTGGGCTTTTGGATGCTTTGTCCTTCTCCTGCTATTTTGTTTATCCTACCTGCTTTCTTGCCATCAAAGGGCTGCTTGCGTCCCACCAACCTGCCATGGATTTGCTCAGAAACCTATCCAAGCCTCTCAGCTGGCCACCAGTTCTATTCTTGGGTTCAGCAAAGAGTGGAAATGGGAGGGAAGGATCAACAGCCTCAGCAGCAAGAGATTATTTTGACAGAATAATCTGCGTCGCTTAATTTGCAACAGGTTTATTATGATTATGATTGCTGCTTTTTCAACCCTACCAGCAAAAATAATAATAATAAAAAAAGGAACACAAAGTGCCATTCAGCTGCTGAAATCCATAGGCAGAAGCAGTGTGATCCCTTACTCAACGGGATTTTCTCTGGATGTGTTTTGGCTGTGGTTTTCCTTTTCTTTGTTGTTGTCGTTGCTTCTTTTCATTTTTCACTCTGCGATTTGAAATTCTTAATTCCTGTTTTGCCCAAGTCTGTAGGTGGCAGCCAATGCATGAATGGCATTGGGGATAAAAAGCACTAGAATATAGGGAATATAGTAGGGAATATACTACTTTCTGTTCAACCAACTTCAATTGCTTTCCTTCATACTTACCAAGCTGTAGTTTTGAAAACAGTAAGTAAAACAGAGAAATCAAACTTCTTCAATACTAGTTTGATTCCTGGAGACTTCATACCTGGGTCCGTGTCGAAGGCTTGACAAGTTTCCTTTTGCCGCCTTCTGCATTTCTAAAAAAAATTAATTTCTTTTTTTTTTATAACAAACTTTATTGATTATAAAACTAAAATATCAAACAAACACATATACAACACACAGAAGAAGAAAAAAAGAAATAGGAAAAAAGAAAATGATTAAAAACTAACAATTCTGCTATGGTTCCTTTTTCGTTATCAATATTGGTGATATATTTACAAATACATCTTATTGCGAATATATAATTACTACCTCTTTTACATTTTACGTTGTTTACTAATATATTTTCTATTTTTGTTCTATCCCGTCATACCAGCATTCCCAGCTTCTATAATATTCTGATGTTTCTTTTTCCTTAAGTGCTAAGGTTAACTTGTCCATCTCTGCACAGGCTGTTATCTTCTGAATAACCATTTCCTCTGTTGGAATATCTGCTTGTTTCCAACACTGTGCAAAGGTTATTCTGGCTGCAGTAAGAATATGCAGTATTATATATTTGACATTTTTAGAAATTTGTCTATTAAATATCCCCAATAGGAAGAATTCTGGTTTTAATTCAATTTGCTCCGCCGTTATTTCCTCTAACCATTTTTTTTATTCTATGCCAGTATCTTTGGGCTTCAGTGCAGGACCACCACATATGAAAGAATGTTCCCTGTTTCTTTTTACATTTCCAGCAATTCGGATTCATGTTAGGAGACATTTTCGCTATTCTCGAGGGTGAGAGATGCCATCTATAAAACATTTTATAGGCATTTTCTTTATATGCTGCTGATTTTGTAATTTTATTATTCCTTGTCCAAACCTTTTCCCATTCTAATAATGTAATGCTATGTCCTATATTTCTGCTCCAAGCTATCTTGTTGCCTTTGACTACTTCCTCTTCTAATTCCATCTCTAATAAATAATTATAAAATTTACTTATATATATTTTTAATCAGGACCTAATAGAATTTTATCTAATTGTTGTGCCTTAGTATAAATTCCAAGAATTTTCTTGTCCTGGCTATATCTATTTTGAATTTGCAAATAAGCCCACCGGTCTACTTGTAGCCCTTGTTCTTGGAGATCTTGCCATGATTTTAAAGTTCCTTGCACATCAAGAAGGTCTTTGTATTTTATCATTTTATTAAGATCTAAGTTATTTGGATGTATCATCGCCTCCATCGTTGACTAAAAAAAATAATTTCAATATCACAATCTAAATTCAAACTCTGGAATTTAGAACATATAATACAGAACAACAGAATTGGAAGGGACCTTGGAGGTCTTCTAGTCCAACCCCCGAGCTAGAGACCTTACTCCATTCCAGGCAAATGGCTATCCAATCTCTTCTTAAAAACTTCCAGTGTTGGAACACCCAAAACTACCATTCCACTGATTGATTGTTCTCACTGTCAGGAAATTTCTCCTTAGTTTTAGGTTGGTTCTTTTCCTGGTGGCATTTTCCATCTTCTGGCCATTAAAAAATATATATATGGGAGGACAGATTTCAGGGTGGTGAAATTATGAGCTGCATTCAATTCTGCTCCTCAAAATGAAATCCTGAGCTGAGAATCCTTTCATATTTTTTCTCTCTCCTTATCTCCAAGTTGTACACCTCCGAGTTCTGATAAAAATACAATTTCACACCCCTAAAATCTAATCAGCCTACCATTTGAACTGCAGATGAATTGTCTTCCCCTTAACTGAAATTTCAGGAAGAGAGTCACTGGATATGTTCTCATAACATGAATAGCGTGATTTTGGAAGTCATTGGAGGCAGGAGTTAAGTTTCTAAAAAAAAAAAAAAACCCTCTTGAGAATATCATCTCGGTCTTGAGAGTAAGGAGACTACCAAAGTTTCTAGTTCGCCCAACACCGGGAGAGTTAACTGAGTGAAGGGAACTATTTCATTTAAGGTCTCGTGGGAGCTGAATCTAACCTTTTGGACTAGTTTAACTGCATCATTTGTGTGGGTTAAAGAATAACAGAGTTGGAAGAGACCTCGTAGGTCGTCTGGTCCAACCCACCACCCAAGCAGGAGACCCTACACCATTTCTGACAGAGGGCAGTCCAGTCTCTTCTTGAAAGCTTCCAGGGATGAAGCTCCCACAACTTCTGAAGGCAATGCCAATGTTCCATCAGTGGACTGGTCTCCCTGTCAGAAAATTCCTCATTTCCAGGTTGAATCACTCCTTGTTCAGTTTCCATCCATTCTTCTTGTCTGGCCTTCGGGTGATTTGGAAAGCAGGTTGACCCCCTCCTCTCTGTGGCAGCCCCTCAAATACTGGAACTCTGCTATCATGTCTCCCCTGGTCCTTCTCTTCACTAGACCCGCCAGGCCCAGTTCTTCCAAAGAGTTTGTGCTAAACTCTTTTAACAAGAGCAAATTCAGTCCAAGAGTGGGGTTGGAGATGAGCAAATTAATTGGAGATAAGCAAATTTAAGTCCAAAGGCAGGGTTAAATTCACTTTGGAGTCATTGCTTATTCATAAGAGACCCACCCAAATCCTGTCCCATGGGAATTGCTTTGACCCTTATTCAGCGTCAACTTAACGTAACCATTACTTGACCAGATAGTTGTGTATTGGTGGCAGAAACAAACGTTTAGTGCTTTGAACTCGGGTTGTAATGGCTCAGTGGTTAAAGATGCTGAGTTTGCCAGCTGGAAAGACCAGGTTCGAGTCCCGAGCTCCACCCAACGGGGTGAGCTCCCATTCCTTGCTCCAGGTCCTGCCCACCTCGCAGTTTGAAAGCATTCAAACATGAGTAGATCAATAGGTACCACTTTGGTGGGAAGGTAACTGCGCTCCGTGGACCTTTGGCATAAAGCCATGCTGGCCACATGACTATAGAAATTGTCTTTGGAGAACGCTGGCACCCTCGGCCAAAAAAACTGGAAGTGAGCACACACACACACACACACACACACACCCTGAGTTGGATACAACTGATAGGGAAGCCTTTTCCTTTCTTTTTGCTTTGAAGTCAACTCCCATTCCTGGGATACTTGCACCTGACATAACCCCACTCCTTCCAATGGACTAGTCGAGAATGTGATGTATTTCCAGTGTCACTCACGTCTCGTAGACTTGGGAGGAGAGATGGGCGCACCAAGAAACACTTCAACGGTCCCCCCCCCATCTGTATTTTCTTTGGCTGACCATTTTCTCCAGCGGGGTGGTATCTTCTGGCTGAAGGTTGTCCTTGATCAAGGGAGGACCGATAAGAAACTAAAGCTGGCAGACGTTATGGAGATACATTCAGGACCATTTCCCTGTTGGATCAAAGGAGGATGATGCCACGGCCCCTTTCTTGTCCATTATCGCTACCTTCACTAGCATTAGGGTCCCTAGCCTTGCAAAGAGGATTGAGAGTAGGGTGGGGAGGGAGGGGAATGCTGTGTCTGAAGTCTAAATTCTTCATCGTGATGAAAAGGCCGCCTTTCTCTTTTCCTAATCTCTCCTTTCTCTCCACTTATCTTTACCTGTAGCTGACTGATTAGCATGTTTCCCGAAGGACAGCAAATGCATCCTCTGATGTCCAGAAAGACGTGTGAGCTATGCAGAGGGATGTCAGCAAACTCTTTTCTTTCTCATTCCTCCCCCCACCCCGCCCCAACAAGGCCAGAGATGGAAGGGACCTCTGCTTGGACCCTCCTTGGACGGGACACTCCAGGGAGCGTGATCAAAGCAATACACAATCTAACAGATAATCAGAGTTGGAAGGGACCTTATGGGTCATCTAGTCCAACCCCCCCCCAAGCAGGAGACCCTACACCATTTCTGACAAATGGCAGTCCAATATCTCTTGAAAGTCTCAAGTGATGATGCTCCCATGGCTTCCGAGGGCAAGGTGTTCCATGAGTTGATGTTTCTCACTGTCAAAAAGTTTCTCCTTATTTCCAGGTTGAACTTCTCCTTGTTCAGTTTCCATCCATTGTTCCTTGTCTGGCCTTTGGGTGCTTTGGAGACTAGCTTGACCCTCCATCCTCTCTATGGCAGCCCCTCAAATATTGGAAGACTTCTATCCTGTCTCCCCTGGTCCTTCTCTTCCCTAGACTAGCCATGCCCAGTTCCTGTAACTGTTCCTCATATGTTTTAGTCTCCAGTCCCCTAATATCTGTATTGTTACTAGTATGAACATAATAACAGGATCTTACAGGTCTTCTAGTCCAACCCACTGCTCACGCAGGAGACCCTAGACCATTTCAGATAAGTGGCTGTCTAGTCTTTTCTTAAAAACCTCCAGTGATGGAGCACCCACAATTTCTGAAGGCAAGTCGTTCCACTGGTTAATTGTCCTCACTATTAGGAAGTTTTCTCCTTAATTCCAGGTTGCTTCTCTCATGGATTAGTTTCCATCTGTTGTTCCTTATCCTGCCCTCAGATGCTTAGGAGAATAGGTTGACTCCCTCTTCTTCGTGGCAGCCCCTCAAATATTGGAATATTGCTTTCGTGTCCTTCTTTTTGTTAAACTAGACGTGCCCAATTCAGGAGCCTGGGGAAGGCTCTGATGGATGCTCAGAATTGGACACAGAGATAGAGTCAGGGATGTCCGGCATTTCCCAGCCACCGGAGAGGCAGCTGCCTTTGGAGTCAGAGAGGAGTGAGGAGGAGAAGCAGCTGGGGCCTGTTCCAGATGCGTGTATGCACAGAGCAGATAGAAGAGGTGAACCACGGAGGACAATGAGCCGGCTCGGGAAGTGAAACAAATGTGGATGCTGAATGGCCCCCTCCCTGGCTGGGGAATAAATAGGAGGAAAGGGGAGTGGTTTGGTTGTCGCAGATAACTGTTTGCATTTCTGGAAAGTTTGTTCCTTGTGTGTTTCCTGAGACAAAGACTGCCTGGCCAGAACTGAGGTTTGTCTATTTCTTAATTTGCAGAGCTCACGGCCTTGCATTTATCTTAACAAGCTGATAAGGACCATTGCTACAGTTTGATCATTGCAGGACTCTTGCCTGGACTTTCTGTTGGTGAAGGCAGTTCATTCCCAAGGTGTAATTAAAGAGGGCTTTTTTTTTTGCTTTGCAAGGAATTTGTTTCTTGCTTCTGCGAAGGCCTCCGTAGTTCTCCATCTAAGATAAGGGTCTTCAAACTTGACCGCTTTAAGATTTGTGGACTTCAAACTCCCAGAATTCCTCCTCCAGTCACTGTTAACTCAGGAATTCTGGGAGTTGAAGTCCACAAGTCTTATGCTTTGCCAAGTTTGAAGACCCTTGTGCTAGAGTCTCAAGTGTTTCTCCACCTTGCCAAGTTTAAGATGGACCTCGACTCCCAGAATTCCCCTCAGATACTTCTTGAGAAGATTTGAGGTTGAGAAAGACTGCCTTAAGACTTGTAACCCATTAGAACAAGGCTCTTCAAACTTGGCAAGTTTAAGACTTGTGGACTTCAGTTCCCAGAATTCCTGAGCTAACAAGACTGGAGGAGGGATTCTGGGAGTTGAAGTCCACAAGTCTTAAATTTTGCCAAGTTTGAAGACCCTTGGAAGAGGTGTCCAGAGAGCTGCTATCTCCATTTCGCATGGAGTTTCCCATAGCAACATTCAGAGTAAACGCTCCATGGGCCCCTTCTCTCACCCGTAAGCGATGGAAGGGAAAAGGATGGGTGTTTATGCAGGATGGTTTAGAGAAGATAGCTTCCCCGTTCTTTTAACACTTAGCTCCAGGGCCGAGAGAGGCAAAATAATTGCATTCAAGCCATTTTGTAGACATTTGCACCACTTATACACACACACACACACACACACACACACACACACACCAGCGGATTGGGGGTGCAGAGTGAAGTCATTAAACCCTAATCAAAAGCAGATCATCAGGAAACAGTGGGGAATCTCCCAATTGATCACAGCGGGAATTCCGCGGCCACTCCAAAAAAAAACCACTGGAGGCTGCAAAGAAAGAAAGCCTCATAACAAATATGGGAAATGCGGGTTTGGGTGCGTGTGTGAGCATGGCTTGGCTCCCTTGTCCTCTGAAGCTGGGTTTGAAATGTGTTCAAAGACCACTGTCCTCAAAGACCCCACATGTTAAATGGGGAGATGCAGAAGGATTCTAGCAAGCTTCCCTGAGCATCCGCCTAGTCCAAAGCCCTCCAGTTCAGGTGTCCTCTTCTTCTTCTTCTTCATCATCATCATCATTTTAGACATTGTCTACTCACTGCAGGATGGAGGCCCCTTCTGCATGTTTCCAACCCATACAGTCCCATATATGATTTCTTTTGCCAGTTGGGCCCATTAAGATGTCTGGTCTACAAATTCCACACTCTAAAGTGTTATCGTTGCTTTATATATAGTTAAATATAAAGGCTGTAGAGGCTTAAATTAAAAGGGCAGCTTCTTTGGATCTTCTTCTCCTCCTCCTCTTCCTCCTTCCTCTTCTTCTCCTCTTTTTCTTCTTCTTCCCCTTTTCCTCCTCCTCCTCCTCCTCCTCCTCCTCTCCTCTTCCATTTCTCCTCCTCCTCTTCCATTCCTTCTTCTCCTCTTCCTCCTCTTCCTCTTCTTCTTCTCCTTTTCCTCCTCCTCCTCTTCTTCTCCTTCTCCTCCTCCTCCGATCTCTGCCAACATCTCTCTTTTCCACAATTGTAGCCATCTTGGAAAACAGCATAGACCATCAGAACTCTCCATCTTTAGCCTGGGGCTTCAATTGTCTGGTATTCTTTCCATGCCTTTCCCATTCTTCTTTTCTTATCCTTCCTCCTTCTGAAACACTATTTCATTTCAGAGGCATAATTTTTAAAATGTGTTCCTAAAAAAATCAATATTGAACTACTTATGACTCTGTGCATGTGCTTATATATTTCTTCACAGTTTTGATTCCTCACAGTGGGGATGGCTGAAGAAAAGAAACAATTCCATTCAAGGTCCTAAGAAGATAGGGATGTGTGTGTGTATGTGTGTGTGTGTGTGTGTGTGTTTTGATATCCAATGCAAAGTTCTTGATGGCTCATATCGTCAATTAAAACTGAAGACATTTTAAAAATAGTTTGGTTAAAAACAAGCAACGGAGAAGCGAACCTCAAATCATCAATTATCAAATCATTCTCAAATCAAATCCTCAAATCATTAAATCATTATTGACTTCTAGTATGGATTCGACCATGCAGTTATCTTGCCTCGGAGGTTGGCAGATAGTTCAAAATCATCCATTAATGCATTCTCTCCTTCAAAATCAGAGGGAATAACAGAACAGAACAACAAAGTTGGAAGGGACCTTTGAGGTCTCCTAGTCTAGCCCCCTTCTTAAGCAAGAGACCATTTAAGACAAATGGTTGTCCAGTCTCATCTGGAAAACCTTCAGTGTTGGAGCATTCCCAACTTCTGGAGGCGATTAATTAATCCACTGATTAATTGTTCTCACTGTTAAGAAATTTCTCCTTAGTTCTAAGTTGCTTCTCTCCATGATGAGTTTCCATCCATTGCTTCTTGTCCTGCCTTCTGGTGCTTTGGAGAATAGATTGACCCCCTCTTCTCTGTGGCAGCCCCTCAAATATTTGAATGTTGCTATCACGTCTCCCCTCTAGTCCTTCTCTACGTTAGAACATAGAGTGACAGAGTTGGAAGGGAGTTTAGAGGACTTCTAGTCCAGCCCTCTGCTCAATCAGGAGGTCCTATACCATTTCAGACAAAAACCTCCAGTGATGGAGAACCCACAACTCCTGTTAAGAGTTCTCCACTCCTCTACTCGTTGTAGAATACCTTATGCCACCAGACTTGAAATTCTAGAACTAGAAAACCTTGAATTACGCCGTCTTCGGTCTGACTTAAGCATGGTATATAAAAGCATACATTGCAATGTCCTACCTGTCAATGAATACTTCAGCTTCAACCATAACAACACAAGAGCACACAATAGATACAAACTCAAAGTTAACCGCACCAAACTTGATTGCAGGAAATACGACTTCAGCAATAGAGTGGTCAATGTCTGGAATACTCTACCCGACTCTGTAGTTTCTTCCCCAAACCCCAAAAACTTTAACTTTAGACTGTCTACTATTGACCTCACCCCTTTCCTAAGAGGTCTGTAGGGGGTGTGCATAAGCGCACCAACGTGCCTACCGTCCCTGTCCTATTGTTTCTCTTATTCTTCTTTTATTTTTCTTATATGTACCCATTTCATGTATTCACAACTATGTATACACTTATACTTATTATCTTGTAAACAATTGGCAAATCAAATAAATAAATAAATAAATAAATTGTTCCCACCGTTAAGAAATTTTGGATGGAGAACTCTTACTCTTCCTTTATGTCGTCCTAAAGACCATAAGTTTTGTCCCAAACCATTGCCTTTCCAGGTAGTCTCCACTAATTATCGTTTCAGGAAAAAACAACAACAACAAGGAAGTCTTATTTGGGGCTCTAAACCTCTGGTCGTTTGTTCACAATGGAAATGTTTAACTTGCCATGATATGGGCTGGTTCCCGACAATTAAGAACTACAAGCCCACCGTGCAAAATTAGCAAATGCGAATGTCATTCGGAATCAGCTTTCTGTGTTCCCAAACGTTCCCAGCGGCCAAACATGCTCCGGTTACCCTGGAGGTTCTTTCAGTAAATAGAAAAGGAGGAGAAAAAGGGAAGAAATATAATAACATGGCTCTTTTGTGCTTTGCAGATCTCCCTCCCCCCCGCTTCTCTTTCTTTCAAAAAAGGAAAGGAAGGAAAAAGAAAAGGAAGCAAGAAACATATTTTATAACTCATTTTCTCAAAAGCACTAAGACAAAGGAGGACCTGGGGGACTCGGCTCTGAAAGTCCTTTTCTCAAAGAGGCCGGTGGCTTCAAAGCTCATCTTACATATAATTTGCTGGTATGGGGAGGTTACACAATGAGGTGTGTAAATGCAAAGCTCCCTACAGAATTCTCCTCCGGTCTTTTTGATTGTGAGTCTCAGTTTATTTATTTATTTTTCTGAGAGAGAGAGAGAGAGAGAAGGCAGTGAGGGGAGAGAGAGGGAGGGAGGGAGGGAGGGAGGGAGAGAGAGAGCAGAACAACAAAAAAGCTGAGTTGAAGTCCCTGGTGCTATTTGCATATCAATGCTGAAAAGAAACAATAAATTCTTATCAAATTTTCGAAACTTTTCTCCTTTCCCTTCCCCCTCCCCTTCCTTTCCTTCTCCTTTCTGCTCCTTCCTTCCTCCCTCCTTCTCTACCTTCCTTTCTTTTCCCTCCCCCTTTCCCTTTCCCTTTTCCCTTTCTGCTTTTCCTTCCTTCCTTCTTCCTTCCCCCTTCCCTCCCTTCTTCCCTCCCTTTCCACTTTCTGCTTTTCTTTCCTTCCTTCTTCCCTTCCTTCCTCCCTCTCTTCCTCCCTCCCTTTCCCTTTCCCTTTCCCCTTTCTGCTTTTCCTTCCTTCCTTCTTCCCTTCCTTCTTCCTTCCCCCTTCCCTCCCTTCTTCCCTCCCTTTCCACTTTCTGCTTTTCCTTCCTTCCTTCTTCCCTTCCTCCCTTCCTTCCTCCCTCTCTTCCTCCCTCCCTTCCTTTCCCTTTCCCCTTTCTGCTTTTCCTTCCTTCCTTCTTCCCTTCTTCCCTTCCTTCTTCCTTCCCCCTTCCCTCCCTTCTTCCCTCCCTTTCCACTTTCTGCTTTTCTTTCCTTCCTCCCTTCAAACCTTTTCCATGAGTAACAAAGAGCCAGGCTGTCATTCCATGCAAATAGAGGCTGGGAACACCGTTCCCAGGAAGAGAAATCTCACGAACATTTGCATGGGCGCAGTGGTTTTACCGCTAAAGACCCTGCCAAAATTCTGTTTTTCCTAGAGTTGGCTTTGCTTTTTCTTAAGTGAGAGGGGAAATTAAAGAAAGCCCCCAACCTTTCAAAAACAAGTCATATCCATGAAGCCAGGACTGAAATACCCCAGCAGCTCTCATGTGTTCGAAGGGCCGAGGGGTCAGCATTGAGAAAATCATCGTGACTCATGTTTTTGAAATAAATGTGGTTTGTTGGTCATGGCATACCGAGTACTTCTTAATTTTTTTCAGACTTATTGCCTCTCCTCTCTGGACTCTTCTCAATACCCAAAGCATGGAAGTCAGGCAATTTCTGTTGGCAATTGGGATGGTAGCAAAGAGGTTGACCAGATTCCCACCAGATCCTTGGGGCGGGTGGGGGGAAATGATTAGAATAATGCTCAGAAGGAAGGAAGGAAGGAAGGAAGGAAGGAAGGAAGGAAGGAAGGAAGGAAGGAAGGAAGGTATTTTACCTTATTGTTAGTCTCTCATAGCAGGGAAAGAGACAGAGAGAGAAGAAAGAAAGAAAGAAAGAAAGAAAGAAAGAAAGAAAGAAAGAAAGAAAGAAAGAAAGAAAGAAAGAAGAAAGAAAGAAAGAAAGAAAGAAAGAAAGAAAGAAAGAAGGAAGGAAGGAAGGAAGGAAGGAAGGAAGAAAGAAAGAAAGAAAGAAAGAAAGAAAGAAAGAAAGAAAGAAAGAAAGAAAGAAAGAAAGAAAGAAAGAAAGAAAGAAAGAAAGAAGAGGAAGGAGAGAAAGAGAAAGGAGAGAAAGGAAAGAGGAAAGAAAGAGAAGGAAGGAAGAAAGGGAAAAGGGAAGGGAGGAGATGGATGGTATGAAAAGGAATGGGGGAAGGGAAGGAGGGTGGGATAGAAGGAAGGAAGAGAGAAAAAGAAGGAAGAGAAGAAAAAAGCGAAGGAAGGAAATGGGTAAAAGAAGGGAGGGAAGGAAGGAGATGGACGGTATGAAAAGGAAGGGAAGGAGGGAAGAGAATGATGGAAGGAAGGAAGGAAGAAAAATGTAGAGAAGGGAGGGAGGGAGAGAAGGAGTGAAGAAAGGTAGGGAGGTAAGGAAGGAAGGAAGAAAAAAGAAAGAACGAAAAGGAAGGAAGAAAGGAAGGAAATGGGGGAAAGAAGAGGGAAGGAAGGAAAGATCCTTAACTTGTAAAAAAAAATCATACTGCGCCAATTAAAGCAAAAATGGCAATGATTGTCCTTGTCTTGACTTCTCTATCAACCAAAACAAACTATTTCAAAGAGGCTGGACTTTCCGTTCAGCGTTTCAACTTCAGGTCAGTTTGTGGCCTCAGCCTCCTGGTGCCTCACTGTTTCCTCCACTCTCCAGGCCGAGGAAGCTTAGAATTAAATCACCCAACGTCCCTCTGCAGGAAAGGCAGCCATTCCCCCCTGGTGCCACCTTGCACAGTTGAACATCTCCTTGTTTCTCACTCCTGGCCTTGGGCCACGGGATTAGCACCCGGCCGGTGGCCTCGCACAGCTCCCGATAAGCAGGCAAACTGCTGTGCCGAAAATGTGTTCTCTTACCACCAACGCCTGTCACCCTCTGCATGCCTTCTCGTGAAATTCGATAGAAAATAAATTGCTTTTTTTAGGGGAAGGAATCAGAAGAGAAGGGAAATGCTTATGAGCTGAGCTCCTTGCGTAGTAGATCCACTGGTTGTTGTGAAATGGTAGAATAGAGTAGGTTAGGGTTAGTAGGGTTAGGGTTAGCGTTAGAATAGAATAGAATAGAATAGAATAGAATAGAATAGAATAGAATAGAATAGAATAGAATAGAATAGAATAGAACAGAATAGAATAGAATAGAATAGAATAGAATAGAATAGAATAGAATAGAATAGAATAGAATAGAAAACAGTACAGAATATCCATCTATCCATCTATCTATCAATAGAATAAAATGGAATGGAATGGAATAGACAAAAGTACAGAATATACTATCTATCTATCCATCCATCAGAATAGAATAGAATAGAATAGAATAGAATAGAATAGAATGGAATGGAATGGAGTGGAGTGGAGTGGAGTGGAGTGGAGTGGAGTGGAGTGGAGTGGAGTGGAATGGAATAGAATAGAATAGAATAGAATAGAATAGAATAGAATAGAATAGAATAGAATAGAATAGAATAGAATAGGACAGCAGCCAAGGAGACATTCTAGCAACAGGAATTGTGTGATAGAATTACTTCCCAATAATCAGACACAACTCGTAGACATTTGGAGGCTCAAATTATACTTCAGGATCACTGGAACAGTTTGCTTCCTGGAGTTGTGGGTGGCCCATCTCTGGAGGTTTTTTTTTTTTTTTAAAAAAAAGATTAGACAACCTTTTGTCCAAGATGGTATAAGGACTCCTGCCTTGGCCTGGGAATGGATGTAAAGACCTCCAAACTCCATTCCAGTTCTAGGATTCCATCATTCCAAGAAACCAGCTAAAGATGTTCTGGAGAAGTTCTATATTGTCCTGAAGCAAGAGGTAGGCAAGAGAAGCTTCTTTCCTAGATGAAGCTTCTTCCACGGATGGATGCAATGTTCCACTATCTAAGGGTCTTCCATAAAAAAAGAGGGAGGTCAAGACAGGAAGGCAGGATAAGAAGCAATGGATGGAAACTAAGCAAGGGCAGAAGCAACCTGAAACTAAGGAGACATTTCCTGACAGTGAGGACAATCAACCAGTGGAACAGCTTTGCCTTCAGAAGTTGTGGGTGCTCCATCACTGGAGGTTTTTAAGAAGAGATTGGACAGCCATTTGTCTAAAATGGGATAGGGTCTCCAGCTTGAGTAAGGGGTTGGACTAGAAGACCTCCAAGGTCCCTTCCAATAACTCTGTTATTCTGAATAATTGAAAGACGTTAGCCCTCTTTGCATCACGAACATCAACTTCTGGTAAATTCAACCTCCCTTTTGTCTCCATGGGATGCTCCCTCAAAAGGATAAATTTTCACCCAGAATATCCTTGTGATCCTATCCCAACAAGTCGCCATTATTTTATTCTACATACCAACAACCCCTGATCCCACCTGTGAGACAAGTTCTTTAGAAGATCCATTCGATGTTCTCTGCACATTTCTTCCCCTGTCCCCCTATCCCCCTATCCCCACCTTCCAATGAAGTTGTTCAGAGTTTTTTTTAAAAAAAAGCCACATTGCAGATGTTTAGAAAAATCAATGCCGGGCAATATTCACCATGAGTGAATGCAGGCTATATTGCAGAGGGCCCGGTTTCGTGAAAAGCAAAACAGGAGTATCTGCTGTTACCTGGTATTTTATTACCATAGTTACAAGCCCAGGCGGCTGTCACTTCCAATAGGATATTAATTTGAAGGATGCCAGGATGACAGTAACCGAGATTAGGAGCGAAAGGAGCTGCCAAGGACTTGGGATGGGTGCTCGGTTTTCCCCTCAAGCATTCTGCAGGGCAAATATTCCCAAGATAATTTCCACTAAACCACGAAAATCTTGCGGTTTAGTATCCTTTTTTTAAGGTTAATGATTTCCTGAAAATCTCTCAATTTCTCCCAGTTGCAACTCTTCTCATTAACTCTTCAGTATCTCCTTGCATGGGAAAATTGAGAAATATTTTAGACCTACGACCAAGAATGATGCAAAAATGATTCCAGGACCTGCAAAATACCATTGTTTTATTTACCTGTTTTTGTTAATTTTCTTCAGTTATTTTCATTTAATTAGGTCTTGGAATTGGGATAATGAAGCCAGAGTTGAGGTAGGTGTTAGGTGGAGCTAAAATTAATATATATGAAGCCAAAATGGGCAGGAAGATCCATTTTTCTCTTGAATATCCCCATACATTCTTTCTGATTTGTTCTCCTTCTCACTGGTCCAAGCAGGAAACGGAGGAAAGGGGAAGTTGCAATTGTTAAAGATTTGAACTGATTTCTTTTAACAGGCAGGAAATAAAATAACACTGAATGTGCTCCCAGAGTCCATTCCTTGACATAGCCTCCTTTAAATTCCTTCCCATCACTTCCAGCTAACACCACAATCGCCTATGATACCAATTAAGAACGATAAGCAATGGTTTGATTCTTTCAGTGGAAAGTACATTATTCTATCCACTTTGTAGGTATTTTTACCTATTGTTAGTCTCTTGTAGCAGGGGGAGAGAGAGAGAAGAGGAAGGAGAGAAAGAGGAAAGAAAGAAAGAAGGAAGGAAGGAAGGAAGAGAAGGAAGGAAGGGGAAGGAAGGAAGGAAGGAAGGAAGGAAGGAAGGAAATGATGAACTGCCTGAATTGCAGTGCCATTTAAGTATTACCTTCCATTAGCAACGCTGATACCTTAGCCATGTTAGTTACATTCATTAGTCTCCACACATACCCTTCATTTTCTCCAAAGTGTTGGTAGCACATGGGGATTGTGGGGTTCCAATTTATTCACTGGCCACGATTTCAAAAATGGCCCATATCTATCTATCTATCTATCTATCTATCTATCTATCTATCTATCTATCTATCTATCTATCTATCTATCTATCTATCTATCTAATCTATCTATATCATCTATCCATTCATCTATTATCTATCATCCAAGTATCTATTTATCCATCTATCATCTATCTATCCATTATCATCCAAGTATCTATCCAGCTATATCTATCTATATCATCTATCTATTTGTCTCTCTATCTAATCTATCAAATCTATCTAATCTACCTCATCTACCTACCTACCTTATCTATCTATCATCTCTATATCTGTTATCCACCCTACCTTTTCATCACTATCATCCTCTCTCTCTGTTATCTATCCACTCTACCTCTTTATCTCTATTGTCCCCTCTCTCATCTATCTATCTATCTATCTATCTATCTATCTATCTATCTATCTATCTATCTATCTATCTATCTATCTATCGATCTATCTAATTATCTATCTTTCTATCTATCTATCTATCTATCTATCTATCTATCTATCTAATCTATCTAATCTATCTAATCTATCTAATTATCTATCTATCTATCTATCTATCTATCTATCTATCTATCTATCTATCTATCTATCTATCTATCTATCTATATCATCTATTTATCTATCTATCTATCTATCTATCTATCTATCTATCTATCTATCTATCTATCTATCTATCTATCATCTGTCTGTCTATCTATCTATCTATCTATCTATCTATCTATCTATCTATCTATCTATCTATCTATCTAATCTACACCCCCACACATCCACATCCATATCGATATCGATATAAATAAAGAACCTTTCTACCCTTTCTAAAGAAGGTGGTAGAAATAGGTGAGAAGGCATCTCAAGAGGTTTTCGTGGTCTCTTTCTTATAATTCTTTTTAAAAACTAATAATAATATCGGGAGAGTTTCCCTTCCTGACCCAGTTTTAATAAAGACGGCCGCGCACAGACAGAGGCCTGGTGCTTCAATCCCCAACTTTAATAATTCGGTGGCATGGAAAGCAGATTTTTGATGCAAAGTGGAGCTGGCAGGAGAGGAGAGGAGAGACGTATCGGCTTCCTTCTCGAGCGGTGCCAAGATTGCACTCGAGGTGGCTTCAACCTTCAGCTCGCCTTTGTTATTTTTATCTCTCCCTTTCTCTGGTCCGTCTTGTCTTTCTCTCCCATCTCGGCTCACCTCCTTTTTAATAGTACAGGTACCACCTGTTTGTTATAGCCTGCTCCGTACAAAGAGATTAACTTTTAGATGAGATCAGCAAAAAAAATATCCCTAAACTGCGCAATTACAAGCTGCTGCTGATTACCCAGCCTCAGTGATTTGGAAGGGAAGGCTATCAATGCAACGGCATTAAAACTTGTAAGAAGAGGTGGTTTTTTTAAAAAAAAAAAGAAAGAAAGCACACAACCCTTTTCTTTTGTCTCTACTCTCCCCACCAAGAGGGTTCTTCTTAATTGTTCCCACTGCAGGTGGCTGGTTCTGTTTATAGGTGCTGAATGATGACTCCTTTCCCTCCTCCTTCCCTGTCTTTCCATCCTTCCTTCCTTCCTTCCTTCCTTCCTTGCTTGCTTCCTTCCTTCCTTCCTTCCTTCTTTCCTTCCTTGCTTGCTTCCTCCCTCCCTTCCTCCCATCCACCTATCTATCTATCCATCCATCCATCCATCCATACACACACACACACACGCACACATACATACATCCCTGATTTCGACTTCCTTCCTTCCTTACTTCCTTCCTTCCTTCCTTCCTTCCCTTCCTCCCTTCCACCTAACCATCCATCCCTGATTTTGCCTTCCTTCCTTCCTTCCTTCCTTCCTTCCTTCCTTCCTTCCTTCCTTCCTTCCTTCCCTTCCTCCCTTCCACCTAACCATCCATCCCTGATTTTCCTTCCTTCCTTCCTTCCTTCCTTCCTTCCTTCCTTCCTTCCTTCCTTCCTTCCTTCCTTCCTTTCTTCCTTCCTTCCCTTCCTCCCTTCCTTCCTTCCTTCCCTTCCTCCTTCCACCTAACCATCCATCCCTGATTTTGCCTTCCTTCCTTCCTTCCTTCCTTCCTTCCTTCCTTCCTTCCTTCCTTCCTTCCTTCCTTCCTTCCTTCCTTCCTTCCTTCCCAAGAGGAGTTGCTTTTGTTGTTGCTGCTGCTCCTACTACTACTACTTATTTTTCTTCTCCTCCTTCTCCTCCTCCTCTCCCTCCTCTTTCTCCTTCTCCTTCTTCTTAAAAGCTATTATAAGTATATTTATATTTTACATTTATAGCTCTCTATTTATACTCTATTCCATTCACATTCTATCTATCCATCCATCCTCTCTCCCCCTCCCTCCCCCCCGACATAATTTTTTGGGGGGATAAATTTGAAAATTGGGGGTAGGCATGGGGCGGTTGGCATGGCTGGAGATTTCCTAGAATGCCCAGTCTAAGAATACTCTATCCATGATGCATTAATTGTTTTGACAAATGCTGGAGGATAACCACAAGGCACAGAGCTCTCTTTGCTGCCACCAAATATTCATATGAGTTCCTACTATAAAGTTATGGAAGGCTTGTCACACTCTACCCTCTTTAGCACCAAAGTCCGGATCACGATTAGCCTTGCCCATGAGATATCTATGGTAGGAATCCATCGCATCATTTCATCCGGTTGTACTATAAGGCTCATATACAAGGTTCTACTCATTGTCCATCATGCTTGAGACATCTGCGGTGGGACTCCAGCCCAACATCTCATCTAGTTGTATTACAAAGTTCATATACAAGGCTCTACTCATTGTCCATCATACTTGAGACATCTGCGGTGGGACTCCAACCCAACATCTCATCTAGTTGTATTACAAAGTTCATATACAAGGCTCTATTCATTGTCCATCATACTTGAGACATCTGCGGTGGGACTCCAACCCAACATCTCATCTAGTTGTACTACAAAGCTCATATACAAGGCTCTACTCATTGTCCATCATACTTGAGACATCTGTGGTGGGACTCCAACCCAACTTCTCATCCAGTTGTACTACATTGAAAGCTCTACTCAGTCATCTCCATTTCCAGTGGAAAAATAGACAATTTCCTCTCCATCTTACAATGACATTCAAATGTATATATGAACAAGCAATCCGTCAGCACTCTCTCTATCCTAATTGCTACCCATCTCTTGTCCTTTGGATAATATATTCAGATGAGAATTTAATGGATTTTTGAAGATATGAGTTGTCAGCCAGTCGAAAGAAGCATTGACAGGGGAATTATGACTAATCTCTGGCGTTCAGGTTGATCATTCCAAAGAATTTAAGGAACGGTTGAAATAATATAGGGGACTTTACTGTTTCAACTGTCGCAGAAAACCAACTTTCTTTACAACCCCTGCAAACCTGGGGGCGGAAGTTTACCCCCTAAATAAGTCACAAAACCAACACCTAAAGCTAGCTATATTTCCTTTCTTCATCATCAAATGAGGCCAGCACATCTGAACGGATGAACTGTGATTTGCATCTGGAATATTGACATATCCATTTTCAGGGCAATATTTTAAAAGGAATTTATAGGTTCCAATGCTGGCCTGAACTGGTTAATTGTTCCCACTTTCAGGAAATTTCTCCTTAGTTCTGGATTGCTTCTCTCCGTGATTAGTTTCCATCCGTTGCTTCTTGTCCTGCCTTCTGGTGCTTTGGAGATTAAATTGACCTCCCCTCATCTTTGTGGCAGCCCCTCATATATTGGAGTACTAATCTCATGTTACCCCAAGTCCTTCTTTCCATTAAACTAAACACGCCCAGTTCCTGCAACCATTCTTCATATGTCTTTGTGGCTGCTCCTTAGATATTGGAAGACTGCTATTGTCAGGCTCGGAAGCCATATTTTACTTAGAAGCTTCGAGGCTGCCACATTCAGTGCCTGGGAATTTGGGAGGGGGGAGGGGTTTCATAGAGAGGTGGAAGATTAGACTTAACAACATTCTTTCTCAGAGAGTCAAGGACAAGTTACCCTGCACCTGGAGAGGAGTGTCTGGAGGAATGTCTCCATGTTGGGACGATGGCTGATTGTCCCATGTGGTAGACTGGTGGGTGCAGGGGATGATGGATTTTGGATTTTCACTTGGGAAGGGAAAACCCCAGAACTCTCAGATTTGGGTTTTCCCAGATGTGCCAGTATGACTTCTTTAATAAATTACTTGGATGAACTTTGTTGACAGCTATCATATCACCCCTTGTCCTTTTCCCCCCCTAGACTAGGCATACTGAAAGGGATGCGGCGGCTCAGTGGTGAAGACGCTGAGCTTGTCGATCAGAAAGGTCAGCAGTTCGGCGGTTCGAATCCCTGGCGCCGCGTCACGGAGGGAGCTCCCGTTCCTTCTCCCAGCTTCTGCCAACCTAGCAGTTCGAAAGCATGTACAAAAAAGAAAAATAGGGACCCCTTTGGTGGGAAGGGAACAGCGTTCCATGCACCTTCGGCGTTCAGTCATGCTGGCCACATGACCGTGGAGATGTCTTCAGACAGCGCTGGCTCTTCAGCTTCGTAATGGAGATGAGCACTGCCCCCCAGAGCCAGAAACGACTAGCACGGATGAGTGAGGGGAACCTTTACCTTTACCTGGACTCCCCTTTTATTTTTTTTAGTATCTTCATAACTCTCTACCTGTCTCCTGACCCAACCTGGTGGGGCACAGGCCAGCCCTAACTGGTAGAAAGTGCCACTTATTTTTTATCCTACCTTCTGCCACACCAAATCCCTGGGGGCTCCTATTTGCTGAGTTCTGCCTTCAGCAAGCTCTTTTTTTTTTCCCCCTATCAGCAGCACAACCAGCATAAACTCTTTATTATCATTCCTCCCAGCTGCTGGTGGGTTTCCAGAAACCCTTTATTATAATGACAATAATAACGATGGCAATAATAACAATACTTTTAAAAAGCATCTTAGGATAGTGGGATTTGATGCAAACATTTATTTACACTGTGAATTGGGTTTTTCAAAGGCTGAGAGACAGGAGGAGAAATACACACACACACACACACACACACACACACATGGCTTAGAGACAGAGAGCATATATACACACACGCACACATACACAGAAAGGGAGTTTTCTTTTTTTCTTTTTAAATTTAAATCCGCGGATGGAATTCAGACAAATATTTACATAGCTTGATGCTTTCTCTACTAGCTTTAGTGGTGAGGACCTTGCGAAATGACCTCTCTTATGTTGGTTTTGTTGCTGTCTGCCAGAAATGTAAGAGCTGCAATCCTTAGCTCATTAAGAATATAGAGTCCGCTCGCTATTTCATGAGTGTAAAGTCACTGGCTTGAAAGCTGCCTGTGCTTAATGACAGTGCGGCTAATTTAAGAATGGCAGTGATTCCATTAACAAATGTGGAAATGGGACAAAATTCACTTAACAAGTGTTTCACTTTGCAGCAGGAATTTTGGGCTCGGATCATGGCTGTAAATCGAGGACTGGCTGTGTATCACACGTAGCAACCCATCTGTGTTTTTGTTTGTTTGTTAGTTTGTTTATGGGTGAGAAAGAAGTAAATATAATGTAGAGATTAGCTAGCATTTCTACGTAAATGCTGGAAAATCATTAATGACCCAAAAATGCACATTCCCGACCACCAATTCAAAAACAAAAAAAATTACTCCAAAATTAGCGAATGGAGTACATTAGAAATCTGTCACTTCAAACAAGTGGATTCTTCATCATCAGGAAGGGTGCAAACATTCACACAAACACAAGGGTGCACAAATGCTAGACCGGAGGGCTTTGAAAACCCACGCTGTCTGGCACACCTTTGCTTTTAAACCTTGTGTCGGCAGGTTTAAAATATTTTTCCCCCGCCGGCATCTCTTGTTGTCATTATCTTGCCAGGCATGGACAAAGTAAGAGTGGAATAATTAAGAACTTTATTTATGGACGTTCCTCAGTCATTTCCATTAGTGTCACACAAATTAATTTACATTTTTTTCAACATTTTTTTTTTAAAGGAGGTCATAACTTCTGTCAAAATGCACTGTCTGTTTTCCTTATCAGTTCCTTCTTGGATACCACATATATAGAAAATAATTCCCAGAACAGGAAGACAAAGTATGTCATTCCAGAGTACACCTTCACTTGCCCCTATTAACATAGCTCCTATGTTCCTCATGCAGAATAACAGAATAATAGAAATGGAGGGGACCTTGGAGGTCTTCTAGTCCAACCCCTGCTCTGGCAGGAGAACTTATACCATTCCAGACCAGCAGCTGTCCAGTCTCATCTTTAAAAACTTCCACTAGAGGAGAACATAATAATAACTAGTGCTGTTCTAGATGGGTTTTCTATTTGATTCATCCCATTTGTGAAGGTTGGGGAATGAATCGGGATGACAGATATTTGCCAAAGGAAGAAAATGAAATTTCTTAATGTCTTCTCCCCCATCCCACCACTTGAATTCCCTGGTGATCATGAGTCATTGAAGAGTTACAAGTTTCCCCTGCCTTAAGCAGGAGGTTGGATAAAGAGAAAACCAAGAAAGTCCAGTTATCTTTTGGAAAAAGCACCTTTGGTGGCCTGCCCTGTTCTCTTTGTACCTGTTCCACGTTAATGCTCCAAGTCATGTCTTAAGATCTCTGACCATACCTGAACACCGGACTGAATGCTTCGTCGGGTTTCTCTATTCATAGCGATAAAGTCCATTCAAGAGAAAGTCAATTCAACCTCTTCATCAAAATCGTGGAAGCTGATAGACCTCAATCAAGTCTTCCAACAATACAAAATAACACAATCAAAGCTGACCCCAGCCAGAGCATAGAACCAAGAAGAAGTGGAAGATCTGGCCCATAGAAGAACTGGAGAGACCTGGCCCATAGAATAGCCAAGAGTTGGACCCGACTAAATGGATAACATCATCACTATCATAATGATGACCATGAGACAGAAGAATAGAAATGCTGGTGTATCCCAAATCATCAACATCATCATCTCCTTTTAATGATCCCATAATCCCTTGTGAGTTGAAGTCTGGGCAACTGAATGGAGTGGAGTATTTACTGGCCAGATGCTCTTCCTGTCGCCAATCCGGAGTTTTGTTCAGCAGATATACTCTCATCGTGCCCAGACAGAGAAATATCTGCCTCTATCTAGGATCAAACCCACAGCCTCCTGATTGTAAGGCAAGAACTCCACCTCTAGGCCACCACACCACACCAAATGGGGGTCAGGAAACCCCACTCCCAAATAAATGGATCTGGCTGTGGCTTAGGATACTATGACCCAAATATGTTTTTTCCCCCCTCAATAGGCAACTAGACTTTCTGGTTTTTCTTTGAAGATGTTTCACTTCCCATCCAAGAAGCTTCTTGAGTCTTCAAAGAAAAACCAGAAACTCTTGGGGGAAAAAAGCACAACCATGGCCTGGCTGACTGAGAATCTCCACTGACTTAGAGTATTAGGTTCGAAACAGAAATTCTAAAGGTGAGACCCCCCTATTCTTGAAGGCTTCCTTTAAATTAAACCAATCGGCTCTGTTGGGCAGCAAAAATACACCTCACCCATTTTTTAACATTAGCTTGAGTTCATCTTCCGTCCATGTTTTGCCTTCAAGCAAGGCCGACCTCAACTGCCTTAAGAAGACATGGCGGCTGAGGTCCCGGTCCTTCCAGGTCAAGAAGGTGTTTCTCCGTAGGTAACGGAACAACCCCAGTTTGTGATGGAGGGCTGCTTTGTCGACCCCATCTAAGACAACTAAGATGAGGCTGGCTTTGCTCTCCACTAATTGCCACGATTGAGCCACTTCCAGTTCGAAGTTACACCAGCGGCTTTCCAGGAAGTGATCGGAGACCACAGCGATGACTTTTCGGCTGCTCTGGAAGCCTTCTTTGATGATGTTGGTAATGATGGAAACTCCAGGGATGAAATCTCGGTAGAAAAGACAGAGGTGGAAGTATGGTAATTCCTCTTCCAGAGGCTGCTGCAGTTCTTGTTTCACCCATTCCTGGTCCTTACTGGAGAAGATCACAAAGGCATCGTAGACTGTTTCCTTTTCCTCCGAGAACTTGTTTCCGAGGAAGAGCACCATGATATAGTAAAGGTAGAAATAATATTTATAACATAGAATCAAGATTACAATCAGAACCAGAACGACAGTCACCGAAACAGCCACGGTGGTTGTGCTGATCTCACAGGACGCCAAGACAAAATCCATCACTTGCACATTTTTTAAGTCTGAAGGGCTATAGCAGACCATGTTTTGGACATTTTGAAGAAGGGCTGAGGAGTTTTTTACCCACCGCAAGAAATGTGCATGATCGCAAGAACAATCAAAAAGATTTGCAGAGAGGTCCACGTGTTTCAGGCTAGCAGGTAAGTTCTTAAGATCTTCCTCCGTCAAAGCAGCCAACTGGTTATTGTGAAAATCCAGGGTGGTGAGAAGAGGGAAATTCATGTAAGTCTCTGGGTGGAGACCTAGCAGTTTATTATGGCTGACATTCAGCAGCCGGAGTTCATGGAGGGAGGTTAAACTGCTGAGAGAGATATATTTGAGTTGGCAATTGGAAATGTCTAAAAAGTGCAGTTTGGTGAGATTCCGGAAATTGTCAACCAACTGATTGTTTGCAAAGCAGTTGCCTGCCATTTTGAGCACACGCAGGCTGTGCAAGCCACAAAACGAACACTGAGATATAACTGTGGTATCCGTGTAAGAAATATCAAGATAAATCAGATGGTTGAGACAGAAAAACGAAGGAACGGTTCCAGGTGAGGCGAGGGCCGTGTGTTGGAAATCCAAATATTCCAACTTGCCTGGCCCATTGCATTCAATTTCTAACCTGATTTTTGTGTTGAAGCTGAGGTTCAAGTGCTTCAGGTTGGGAGTGCCCTCCAGGAGTTCAACCCAGGACAGGTGAGTGTCCAGCCTGTTAACGCTGAGGTCCAAGGTCTCCAAGTTTTGGAGGCCTTCAAAATACTTTTCAAAGTCTCTGAGATATTTAGTGTGAGTGATCTGAAGCACTCTTAGCTTTGTTAAGGAAGGGAGATTCTGAGCAGGGACTGCATCCAGTCCGCAGTTCTTGAACTCAAGGTGGGAAATATTGGAGTTGCTTGGAAACATAAAGTCTTCGCCGAAATAAGTATGGATCACACGCACCCTGGAAATATTGTTGAGACAAGGTGAGAGGGTGCTTCCAGTTTCTAGGGAGTCCATTTCAATGACAGTGAGCTCCTGCAAATACAAGTCACACAGGACATTTAAAAGGCTTTGGTCGATGGATTCCACTTTGCTAATATCTCTGTAGTCTCCTAACAATAAACTGTTGACATGCAAACCGGACATGTTCTGGATGCTGGCTTGCATAATGACTTTATCCTCAAAGCAGCCTCTCAAAGCCAGTTGCTGAAAGTGAAGTCCCGCAAAGGCCTTCCGTTCAATGTGTTTTATATCGTTTCTAGATAGCACCAACGTCAAGTTGGGGCTTGCTAAAGCATCTAGATCTCCTACCGAGATGGAGGAGATCTTGTTTAATTGGAAGTTCAGGTGCTGGAGTGAAATTAGGTAGGAGAAATAGCCTGGGAGCTTCAAGGAATCGATGTGGTTGTGGCTCAGATTCAACTCTTGGAGAGACGTCAAGTGCCCGATGGGCAACGTGCCCAATGAGAACAAATTGGTTTCGACAGCAACAAACCTCTGCAAAGAAGGTAGACCATGAAAAGCCCTCAGTCCCAAGATCTGGAGGGGATTTCCTGTCAGGATCAAGACCGAAAGGCTGTTGAGTCCCATAAAGGCATTGTCCTCGATCTTCCAAAGATGACACCTGTTGGAACAGGGGAGAAAAGAAGGGGAAAGTTCATGGGGGCACCTATCAGTCAAGGACGGATTTTATGCTGTATGACAGGGGTGTCAAACTCAAGGCCCATAGGCTGGATCCTCCCGCATCCCATTTCAGCCTCCGTGGCCTCCAGCAACACTCTGCCCACCATGGCCACACCCACCTCAGCCACACCCACCACAATGACGCCCCCTCCCTAGCCATTTCCCCTTCCCTCTGACCCTCCAAGGTCAAACACAATCCTGATGCGGGCCTCAACGAAATTGAGTTTGACACCCCTACTATATGGCCTTGATAAAATTTGATTGACAGTCAAGAACCGTAAAGATGCAATATCCCATTCTGATTTTGCAATTCAAACCACTCCCAAAGATGGTGGGTTGACTTGGAAAAGCTCCAAGAGGATTAAACAGACAGTTTAACCAGCATTGGTTACCGGATCTAAATATTCACTTAGATTCAAAATCAATTCGAATTTTGCACAGCTTTCCCGTCTGACGTTTTTATGCCAGTTTAGCATTTCCCCCACTTCTGGAATCTGTTTTAAATCAGGACAAAGGTGGCCACTAAAGAATTGCTTTTTCATAAGATAGCGAACTCATAAACATCCACATTCGTCACAAAATTTAAACCCTTAAGGGCGGAAAGGGAAGTGAGAACAAAGTGTTCCTTAAAACAAAAAGTTAACAAACAAAACTCTTTTAAGACAAGTGTACAAGTACAGTGTTTAAGAAGGCAAAGTGATTAATTTTAAAAGATTGAAAGATATGAAGGACTATTTATTTTTCATACACACACACACCACTAAGGAATGGTACATTTAAAAAAAAAACTCTGTTAAAGTCAAAATGCAAAACACCTAAAATGCAACCAGCTTCTATTCTGATGAAGATCAGATGTGGAATTTAGGAAAAATAGAATTGTACTTGGAGCAAAAATCCCAAGTAGGTTAAAAAATTACCTTGTCCAAATTACTTTACTTATATGCATAACTGTCACAAAGGTGCTTTTTTAAGAGGCAACTGGACTTTCTTGGTCTTTCTTTGAAGATGTTTCTCTCCTCATCCAAGAAGCTTCTTCAGCTCTGACTGGATGATAGGGAATGGAAGGATTTACACTCCTTGCAGGCAGCTGGTCATTTGCATCTTGCACCTGTCTTCAACAGTGAAAGGATACAGGGCAGAAAACATCCTGCAGCCAAAAAGGCTCCCCACCCATTTGCACCACTCAGGTGACCCTGAGGACACAGATAAACCTCCAGGTGGCCTCAATGACTCTGTAAAAGGATGCAAATGACCAGCTGTCTGCAAGGAGTGTAAATCCTTCCATTCCCCACCATCTGGTCAGAGCTGAAGAAGCTTCTCGGATGAGGAGAGAAACATCTTCAAAAGAAAAACCAAAAAAATCCAGTTGCCTTTTGAAAAAAGCACCTTTGGGACAACCAGGACCTGGATGACTGGGAATCTCCATATACCATACACTCAACTGATTTTCCTGTTCGCACAACCAGCTGCCACCCAGGAAACCGAGAAATTGGGTTTACAGAAGAAAATACATACAGAAAATTGTTCCATCCTACCCTCATCTTTGCATCTTTCCTGTTGAAGCTTCTTACCTAGCGAGGTCCAGAAATCTCAGTGCAAAAACGGCTGAGAAATAATTGGAGTGCAGGGTTTTCAGTGGGTTGAAACTTAGGTCCAAGGTCTGGGTGGTGTTTGGGATACCTGAAGGGATAGTAGTGAGGTTCATCTCCATGCATCTGTATGAGTGACCTGGGACTACCTAGAAGTAGAAGAGACCATAAATAGACAGTGTTCCTTCCTTATAATCTGAGGGCCCCTTGGTGCTCTCTGAGCTTGGTTGTTTTCTTGCAGACATTTCAATACCCAAACTAGGCAACATCATCAGTAAACACAGCAAACCACTCTCTTCTAGCACTGATGATGTTCTCTAGCTGGGTAATGAAATGTCTGAAAGAAAATAAGCAAGCTCAAACAGTACCAAGGACCCCATAATTATTTTTTTTCTTCTTCTTCTTTCTTCTTCTTCTTCTTCTTCTTCTTCTTCTTCTCTTCTTCTTCTTCTTCTTCTTCTTCTTCTTCTTCTTCTTCTTCTTCTTCTTTCTTCTTCTTCTTCTTCTTCTTCTTCTTCTTCTTCTTCTTCTTCTTCTTCTTCTTCTTCCTCTCCTCCTCCTCCTCCTCCTCCTCCTCCTCCTCCTCCTCCTCCTCTTCTTCTTCTTCTTCTTCTTCTTCTTCTTCTTCTTCTTCTTCTTCTTCTTCTTCTTCTTCTTCTTCTTCTTCTTCTTCTTCTTCTTCTTCTTCTTCCTCCTCCTCCTCCTCCTCCTCCTCCTCCTCCTCCTCCTCCTCCTCCTCCTCCTCCAACCCCACTTCCTTCTAGCAGTGATGATATTATCTAGTTGTATAGTAAAATGTCTACAAGAAAACAACCAACCTCAGAGAGCACCAAGGACCCCTCATTCCAACCCTGAGCTACAAACATTCTCCTTTATTGGTCCTTACCATCTGGTAGGTTGGTGACTTTGATTTTTAAACAGTCCCATTACTTCCTAAATCATACCCCTCCCCTCTTTTTTATTAAAAAAAAATGCATGATTTTAGAAGTGTAGGATTTGTTTTGAAAGGAGAAACATTTAAACCCTACCAGTTCGTCAGATGAGAATAACAGAATAACCGAGAAGGCACCTTGGAGGTCTTCTAGTCTAACCCCCTGCTCAGGCAGGAGACCCTATCCCATTTCAGGCAAAGGGTTGGTCCATCTCTTCCTAAAAGCCTCCAGTGTTGAAGCACCCACAACTTCTGGAGATATCAGGAAGCAATAAGGGGAGGGCTACTGAGAAAATGGGTCACTGTCTCAAAACTGCCTAGGATGTTGCAATTTATTTGGCCCGCAAGGCCATCACTTACCTCCAAACAGGGACTCAGGCTCCTGGTTTTCGAGTTCAGCTCAAAAAGCATAGCCAAGGAGAACGTGATGCACGCCGGTGAGAACACTCCACCCTTGCCGGTCATCTTCAGAACCAGCCCATTCGAGGTAAAAAAATAAAAAAAATAAAAATGGAGGTTGATCAAGAAGATGAGGAGCCTGAAGATAGACAAATAGTCTTCCTTGGGCCAAATCCAGTGAAATCCATGGAAAGAAAGAAGCACGCTCTGGAAGAAGGAAGTCAGGTCAAAAAGAAAGTGGCTCAGAGAACTCCGCACGCATGTTCAACCAGCTTGCTCATAAAGTTCTCACGGCGTATCCTGCTGAACCATAGATCGGCATGTGAAAGAAGGGCAAAGAGGAACTAGCTTTCTAGAATGTGGTTTCCTATTTTGGGTCAGTAAAATATAACCATAGAGTTTTCCTCTTTCTTTCTTTCTTTCTTTCTTTCTTTCTTTCTTTCTTTCTTTCTTTCTTTCTTTCTTTCTTTCTTTCTTTCTTTCTTTCTTTCTTTCTTTCTTTCTTTCTTTCTTTTCCCTTCCCTTCCCTTCACTTCCTTCCTAATTTCTATTTTCTTCCCTTTTCCTTTCCCTTTTTCTTTCCCTTTCTTTCTTTCTTTCTTTCTTTCTTTCTTTCTTTCTTTCTTTCTTTCTTTCTTTCTTTCTTTCTCTCCCTTCCTTCCTTCCTAATCTCCATTCCCTTCTCTTTCCCTCTTTCTTTCATCTTTCCTTCCCTCTTTCTTTCTTTCTTTCTTTCTTTCTTTCTTTCTTTCTTTCTTTCTTTCTTTCTTTCTTTCTTTCTTTCTTTTTCTTTCTTTCTTCCTTTCCTTTCCCTCTTTCTTTCTCTGTCCGTTCCTCAGCATTTTTCTCTTTTCAAATCACCTTTTATTCATTTCTTTCCTCAACCGCCGATAACTCCTCCTTAACAAACAGATGCACGGAAACTCCCACAACCCTCCCAGAAGAAAGGGTGAAATAAAACTTCTACAAGCTTAAGATCTTCCTTTTAAAATGCTGAACATAATGGAAACCCACAAAGGAAAAGCTTGCTAATGTTTCCAAAGGAGAATGCAGAGAGCGTTTGTGAACCCTGCAGAATCTAATTCAAAATAGTCCATTCAATTGATGGAACTTTCTAGGGTAGGAAAATTGACTCGATTTTATTCAAACCAGACCATCAAATTGAATCCATTTGGAATCCATTTTTTAAAAAAGAAGGGGAGGAGGGATGAAATCGGCAGAACGCATCCAGATTGTCTTAAATCAATTTGGAGGCATGTGATCAGTTTGGCCTTGTCTATTGGACACACCAATTTGATCCGATAATCCAAGTCAAGGTGAAGATTCGACAGAAACGTCTTTGAAACAAATCTGGGCATTGAATCTTTCTACTTGCCTTTGTTCGCTTTTTTTTCCCATCGTTGTCCTGGGAAATTTCTATGAATTTTCAATCCTATAAAAAAGCTGGAAACTCTGGCAAGTAAACTATTCGCTGCTATTCACTTTTTAGACATCAATCAAAATGATTGCTAATGGCATAAACAGGCATATCAGATCCATTTTATTTCCCGAAGAAACAAATACAGGGACCAAGAATAAAAGCTTTAGAAAAAGCTGTGAACAGCTTTTAATAGCTGCATGGACATCAACTATCAACCATAAAAACAGGAATTCCATTTACAAAAGGGGAAAAAATAGTAATAAAAGGAACTCCAAAGACTTGCATAAACTCCCCAGAGTCAAACACACACTTAGCACTTTCCAAGTAGCTTGTAGTAACTTAACACTGCTATGGAAAGTTGTTAGCTACATCTGCAAACATTAAACAAGTTTGAATAGCGAAGAGACCATCTTGTAGCTTTGAACTGACCTTGAAGCTGAGAGATATTCAGCTCTGGACCTCTTGCTATTTCTGTTCCATTTTTCCATGCTGAGTCAAACTCTACCTTTCTAATTTCTTCAATATTTCCTTCTGCAGTTGAATAATGGGCAGGGAAAGAGGCACAGACCCTAACCTCTCAGACTGCAAAGGAGAGAGTGAGAGATTTGTCCTTTCAGCCTTACAAAATTCTGCTAATTTAGCCCTGAACTAAAGTTGAATTAGCTCATCGGAGAGGAGAGGAAGAGAAGAGAAAGGAGAAGAGAGGAAGGGCAGGGAGAGGAAGAGAAGGGAGAGGAGAGGTAGAGAAGAGAGAGAAAGAGGAGTGGAAGAAGAGATTAGAGGAAGAGAAAGGAGAGGAGAGAAAGAGATGGGAGAGGAAGAGGAGAGGAGAGGAAGAGAAGGGAGAGGAGAGGAAAAAAGGAGAAAAGGGTAGAGGGGAGGAGAAGGGAGAGGAGAAGTTGTAATACAAGTAATAATAAACAACAGGTTACCAGCCAGAATTGAAAAGGGGAAACACATTAAAAAAAATAAATGAATAAAAACAAAATAAAATGAAACAATGCAGTTGGACTCATAAGTCCATTATAGAATAGAATATAGAATAGAATTCTTTATTGGCCAAGTGTGGTTGGACACACAAGACTTGGAGCATACACTCTCAGTATAAAGAAAAGAAAAGATACATTCATCAAGAATCATCAGACACAACACTTAATGATAGTCATAGGGTACAATAAGCAATCAAATCATACTAGGAAACAGTCTATAAATCGTAAGGATACAAGCAACAAAGTTACAGTCATACAGTCACAAGTGGGAGGGGACGGGTGATAAGGAGTGATGAGAAGATTAACAGTAATAGTAGTGCAGACTTTGTAATAGTTGGACAGTGTTGAGGGAATTATTTGTTTAGCAGAGTGATGGCGTTCGGGGGGAAAACTCCCCTTGTGTCTAGTTGTTGTGGTGTGCAGTGCTCTATAGCGTCATTTTGAGGGAAGGAGTTGAAACAGTTTATGTCCAGGATGTGAGGGGTCTGTAAATATTTTCACAGCCCTCTTTTTGACTTCTGCAGTATACAGGTCCTCAATTGAAGGCAGGTTGGTAGTAATGGTTTTTTTCTGCAGTTCTAATTATCCTCTGAAGTCTGTGTCTGTCCTGTTGGGTTGTAGAACCGAACCAGACAGTTATAAGAGGTGCAGATGAATGTTGTTGAACTATGTTTTTGGTGTATTGATGGTCAGATTCACCACATTTATCTTACCCTTATCCTGTTTGCTGGCTATGTTTTTTTAGAGTTGTATTTTATGCTCTTTATCACATGATGAGAAACCCAGAGGTCATTCTGATGCTTACATGGAATAAATTAAATGTATTTATTTCTGTACCCACCCAACTCAACCCAGTGACTCTGGGCTGCTTACACTTCTTAAAAGTGTAAAACATTTTTAAAAATAACCATCAAAACAGTAAAAACCATTTATATCTAAGGTTGGAGCAGGGGGTTGTCTGTTCCCACCAGTATGCCTTTGCCAGAAACCATGGGTAGCATTTATAGACAGTCGAATTACCAGTTTAAAAGGTTAGTCATAGTCTCTTTTGCGATCAACCTCATTAGTTTCCTGGGATTAATAAAATCGAATGGAGGTTGCAATCATGAAGGAAAGAAGGAAAGTTGGTTATCATCCCCTTTGGGAATAATAATAACTTAGTAATCCAACTCATTAAATAGCGAGAACTCTTTAAATAAATAACAAGAGCTGGTGAGGCTATATATTCATGGAGATTATGTTCCCCCCTTCTTGTTTCCAATTTCCGTGTCCTTCCCCTCTGCATGTGGCTCGAACATCTTCAAAATACATGTTATTTTTTTCAACATAGTAGACAGGAAACCACAGGTCTTGGGTACTTCCCTATTTTGCTTGACATCACTGCTGAGAAGTTTGAAGTCCACCCTAAAAAAACCACACACACACACTAGCAAAACCACTGCCTTCCCACAGAGCTTGTTACAAACCCTGAATCTATTAGGTAGGGGAGCACCAAGGAAAGGGGATTTGTGTGTGTATGTGTGTTTAAACTTGGTGTGGGTTGGTTGGTCTTCATGGAATATATCTAGGGTTGCAGGCCTTTCTCATTTCTCTTCAGAGGGCAAGATTGGTGGCTCTGAAATGGCTTTACCCGTAAGTCTGGAGAATTCTTCTGGCCACACCCTCCCCTTAGGAGCCAATTCTGGGACACGGCAAAGGCAGATTAGGAAATCGGAAGGGCGACCTCCTTCTCCGCAGCCAGCGTATGACTCAGGGTGGCAAAAGTGTCACAGCTGAGCATGCAGACGGAAGTACGCCAGGACCAGCCCGAAGAACTGATGCAAAAGATCAGCCTTTCACATTTAAATATCAGTAGGCTTCACGGGGAGTTGTGAATAGTGGAGCTGGGCTTAAATCCACCACGTAGCTTTCTTTAGTCTTAAGGGTCCTCAGATCACCCAGGAAATGTTTCCTGTAGCTGCTTTCAACCAAGAGAGGTAGATAGATAGGTAGAGATTGAGATAGATTGGATTGGATTGGATGGATAGAGATAAATAGATAGAGATAGATTGGATGGAGGGAGAGAGAGAGAGAGATTGGATGGATGGATGGATGGATGGATGGATGGATGGATAGACAGACAGACAGACAGACAGACAGACAGACAGACACACAGATTGGATGAATGGATGGATGGGTAGTATTAATAAATATACACGGATGGATAGGTAGGTAGGTAGAGATAGAGATAGAGGTAGATTGGATGGATAGAGATAGATAGAGATTGGATGGATGGATGGGTGGTTGGATAGAGAGAGAGAGATTAGATAGGTAGGTAGGTAGGTAGGTAGGTGATAGACAGAGATAGAGATAGATTGGATGGATGGATGGACAGACAGTATAAATAGATATACACTGATGGATGGATCGATGGATGGATGGATGGGTGGGTGGGTGGTTGGATAGAGAGAAAAAGATTAGGTAGGTAGGTAGGTAGGTAGGTAGGTGATAGACAGACAGAGATAGAGATAGATTGGATGGATGAATGGATGGACAGTATAAATAGATATACACTGATTGATGGATGGATGGATCTTGGATGAGAAGTGAAACATCTTGAAGGAAAAACAAAGGAGTCCAGTTGCCTCTTGAAAAAACACCTTCGGAACATCTTCTGGAATCGTTTATGGAGATTCCTGCCTCTTCTTCTCTTTGGCCAAATCAATACACAAATCAATCACCAGCGTGGATGAAAAGACATTTCTCTAAATTTGTATAGGGTCTCCTGCTTGGGCAGGGGGTTGAACTAGAAGACCTCCAAGGTCCCTTCCAACTCTGCTATGCTGTTTATTGTCCCTCCCTATGCACCAGAGTTTGCTGGGGAAAGCTTTAAAAGATTAGATGCTTGGAATGCTCTTGAAAAGGGGTGTGGGGAAATGCCCCTTTTTTTCCTTTACTAAATTTCATTCTGCAGCAGGTAAGGGCAAAAAAACCATAAAAGGCAGAATGATTTTTTTTTTTTTTTTTAAAAAGGCATATAAACATCATTATTTACACGCTCGGAAGAAGCATTTAACACATTTTTTAAAAAAAAAAAAAATCACCGTGTAATTTAAAAAACGTGTTCCGTGAATACAAATATTCTTTTCTATTGTTAAAGCGTTGCCTTGGTTAAAACTTTCTGTCTTGCAGAACAGCACCAGGAAATGAAATGTAAACTGCAGATCTCTAATTCCCTGGGGGGTGTCCTCTTTCAATGTGGAGGCTAGAGTTTGCCGGTGAGTGAAACACAAGGCGACTCCTTCAAGCACACCTGGTGGAGCGCAGAAAACCTGCCTGCCAGGTCTACTCACCTGCAGTATCTTCCACCAGTTCTTTCTGTGGCCCTGCAGTGCCCTCTCGTGGTGAGACAATGAATCTCACCCGGGTAGCTTTTCTATTATTTTAAGAGTTCTTTAGCAGAAGAACAGCGTTGGAAGGGACCCTCAAGGTCTTCAAGTCCAACCCACTGCTCAAGCAGGAAACCTATGCCATTTCAGACACAAGCCGGGAATCCCTTTATCCATTTAACCACTAGTGCAAGTCACCAAATAAGGACTTGTGTGTGTGTGTGTGTACCATCTTCATTCAAAATTCACTTTTCTGTTTAGGCTACAGGTAGTCCTTGACTTATGACCACCATTGAGCCCCAAATTTCTGTCGCTAAGTGAGACCGCTGTTAAGTGCGTTTTGCCCCAATCTGGTCTATTTTTCTCCCTGTACTGGTAGTCTTCAACATAGGGATGCTGGAGCTGTTACAAGTGTGGGGAAAAAACAGTCATAAGTCACTTTTTCCAGGGCTGGTGCAACTTCAAACTGTCACTAAATGATTCGTTGTAAGTAGAGCACTACCTGGTATAATGTTAGATTTTTTTTTTTCCTTGGAACTTTGGGCTGCCAAACAAAACGGGGCAGGCTTCTACTTGGGGAAAGATAGGATTAAAGATCTTGAAAACTGAGTTCCTTAAAGGTAAACTCCTTGGTCCCTAAGGGGATAAGAATGCATGAACTCAGCTGCTCCGGGACTTCTTAAAGGCTGCCTTCACTCAGTTACTGTTAATCCAAAAACACTTATTCCACACCAGGGTGGACAAACTGAGCACGGAGTCAAGTGTCTTATTGCAAGCAGGTTCTTCCTAAAATCTATAACCTTTATTCATTCCCCCAGCAAGAAAATAAACTCCAAATACAGAAGGTGAATTGGATACAAACCCTCAAGCCCCCTGAGAACACAAATGCTCTTCCCTAGACAAATATACCTGGATGGGCAAATTCAGCAGAGAGAGAGAGATGTAGGTTGACAGATAAGGTAGGTAGGTAGGTAGGTAGGTAGGTAGGTAGGTAGGTAGGTAGATAGATAGATAGATAGATAGATAGATAGATAGATAGATAGATAGATAGATAGATAGATGAGAGAGAGGACAATAGAGATAAAGAGGTAGACTGGATATATAGCAGAAAGAGAGGATGATAGTGATGAAGAGGTAGAGTGGATAGATAACTGAGATAGAGAAGATAGATAGATAGATAGATAGATAGATAGATAGATAGATAGATAGATAGATAGACAGACAGACAGACAAATAGAGAGATAAAGTAGGTAGGTAGATAAGGTGGGTAGGGATAGATAGATAGATCAATAGATAGACAGATGATAGATAGATAGATAGATAGATAGATAGATAGATAGATAGATAGATAGATAGATAAGAGAGAGGACAATAGAGATAAAGAGGTAGACTGGATATATAGCAGAAAGAGAGGATGATAGTGATGAAGACGTAGAGTGGATAGATAACTGAGATAGAGAAGATAGATAGATAGATAGATAGATAGATAGATAGATAGATAGATAGATAGATAGACAGACAAATAGAGAGATAACGTAGGTAGGTAGATAAGGTAGGTAGGTAGATAAGGTGGGTAGGGATAGATAGATAGGCAGGTAGGTAGGTAGGTTGTTTGATAGATATGATGGAGATAACGAGGTTTGAATGGATAGTAGAGGGAGGCAAGCAGAGAGAGAGAGAAATCAGCAAAAGCCGATGCATTTTTAACTAATCTAAAAATATTTGTCATGCTAAGGCAATCCCTATTTATACAGTATATAAAAGTCTCTCTCTTTCCCTCTCCCCCCCACCATCACCTCTCCTGTCTGCCTATCCATCCCACCATTCTGCGTGATGTTAAAAGCAAAAGCATCCGCAGAGAGATGAGCAAACCCAACTGTCCTCAACCCAGATACTGTAAGTACCAAGTACTTTCCCTGAGAGCTATTTTCAAGACAGCTTGGAGCTGTCAAGCACTCTCCCAAATCTGAGCCAACGTGGCTTCTTCCCTGGTGAAAGTCTTCATTGCTGGTGGGGTGGGGGGGTGGGTGGGTGGGAGACTATCACTTTTTCCAATGCCAGGACAGATCAATCTGGAGTGTGTCATCAGCTGCAAGGGCTTTTCTAAAATATTTAATTTCGCGTTGATGAATTGGCAGATTGTTTGGAAGAGGCAAGAGGGGGGAAAAAAAAACAAAAGGAGAGGAGAGAAAAACGAAAGACATTTGCATTCTGTTCTATTGCCTCATGCCAGGGCCTTAGATTTTTTTTTTTCCAGTAGCTAAGAAGAGTTCATCTTCAAATTTCCTAATGAAAAAAAAAAAGAATAATTGGAAGAGATGTACCAACTACCTACCTACCTTCCTATCATCTCTATCTTTAGTTCTAATGTAGTATAGGGTCTCCTGTTTGAGCAGGGGTTAGACTAGAAGACCTCCAAGGTCCCTTCCAGCTCTGTTATTCTGTTGCATTTAAACAGTGATATTCTATCTGTAATTCTAGTTCTTTGTCATCTCTTGTTCACTCTCTCTAGTTCCATCTAATGTCTAGTTCTATGAACTGTTCAACATAATCTCTCATTCTACTTCTAATTTTATATCACCGCTAGTTCTAGTTCTATCATCTTTAATTCTAGTTCTGTCTCCTCTAGTTCTAGTCTACTTCCATCTCTTTCCTCTCTAATTCTAGTTCTAGTTATATATTCCTGTCATCTCTATCAACTCTCTCATCCGCCTGCCTGCCTGCCTGCCTGCCTGCCTGCCTGCCTGCCTATCTATCTATCTATCTATCTATCTATCTATCTATCTATCTATCTATCATCTATCTCTATCTATCTATCTATCTATCTATCTATCTATCTATCTATCTATCTCTATCTATCTATCTATCATCTATCTATCTATCTATCTATCTATCTATCTATCTATCTATCTATCTATCTATCTATCTATCTATCTATCTATCTATCTATCTATCTCTATCTATCTATCTATCTATCTATCTATCTATCTATCTATCTATCATCTATCTATCTATCTATCTATCTATCTATCTATCTATCTATCTATCTATCTATCTATCTATCTATCATCTATCTATCTATCTATCTCTATTTATCTATCTATCTATCTCTATCTATCTATCTATCTATCTATCTATCTATCTATCTATCTATCTATCTATCTATCTCTATCTATCTATCTATCTATCTATCTATCTATCTATCTATCTATCTATCTATCTCTATTTATCTATCTATCTATCTATCTATCTATCTATCTATCTATCTATCTATCTATTTATCTATCTATCTATCTATCTATCTATCTATCTATCTATCTATCTATCTATCTATCTCTATCTCTATCTCTATCTCTATCTCTACCTCTACCTCTACCTCTACCTCTACCTCTACCTCTACCTCTATCTATCTATATTTATATATCTATATAGCAATAGCACTTAAACTTATATACCACTTCACAGTGCTTTCCTGCCCTCTCTAAGCAGTTTACAGAGTCAGCCTCTTGCCCTCCAACAATCTGGGTCCTCATTTTACCCACCTCAGAAGGATGGAAGGATGAATCAACCTTGAGCCTGGTGGGATTTGAACTGCCAAATTGCAGTACTGCACTCTAACCACTGTGACACTGCATCTATCTCTTTATCTATCTTTAGGTTAGATAGAGGACCTTGTATGACTAATTTTTATTTATGTATTTTGTTTGTCAAGCATGTATAAGAAAACAAGTATAAGTATGAACATAACATATAAGCATAACATATAAACAGGTATAAGTATATACATAATAAATGAGCACGAATAAAAGAGAACAGTAGGACAGGGACGGTAGTCACGCTGGTGCATTTATGCACACCCCCTTACAGACCTCTTAGGAATGAAGTGAGGTCCACGGTAGACAGTTTGAGGTTAAAGTTTTGGGGATTTGAGGATGTAACAACAGAGTCAGGGAGTGAGTTCCTGGCATTGACCACTCTGTTGCTGAAGTTGTATTTTGTACAATTGAGTTTGGAGCAGTTTACTTTGAGTTTTCATCTATTGTTTGCCCGTGTGTTATTGTAGTTGAAGCTAAAGTAGTCGTTGACAGGTAGGAGGTTGTAGCAGACAATTTTGTGCACTAAGTTTAGATCAGATCTTAGGCAGCATAGTTTTTTTTTATTTTCATTTATTTGATTTGTCAATCGCTTGGTGCAGTTTACCGTGAGTTTGTATCTATTGTGTGCTCTTGTATTGTTATGGTTGAAGCTGAAGTATTCACGGACAGGTTCTAGGTTGTCCAGGTCCAAAATTTCAACCCTGGTGGCATAAGGTAGACTAGATGACCTACAAGGTCCCTTCCAACTCTGTTCTTCTAAGTAAGGTCAACTTGTGTGGGTAACGCTTCTAGAACCTCAACTGACTTGGTTAATCATGAGTGAATGTGATTGTCATCACTGGAGCCATTTAGCAATCAGTTATGTGCACAGATGCTCTCCATGGTTCTCAACCTTTGTTCATACAGACATTGGCAGACAGGAAGATAAGTGATCTGAGCTAGTTTCCATCTGTTGCTGCTGATGTCACCTTGACAAACTTCAGCTATTGCTGAACGACAAAAAGCCACAAAACACAGGGTGTCTATTTCTTTTTTCCACAAAGCCAGGATACCGAACCGAAGTTCGCACCCAGCTCACTTGGACTCAGGCATGTCAAAATTCATCAAAACGGGGCCGTTTAGCAAATATCTGCCACTTCTCTTTTGATCTAGGAGACAGAGATGTGGTCCTCACATAACACAGTGACATAAATGGCAGGTGCTGTAGACGCTCTGCAATCGGTGGTAGTAATTTGAGAACTGCCTGGATAAATATTTGATATGATTTGGAAAGGTTCTTTTCCATTTGTTGTTTTTGTTTTGCTTTGACATCCAAGGAGCTTTGTGGTCACTGAGAATTGCACACTTTACAGATAATTCAGTATAGTAGGCAAAACAAGAGATCCATCCAAATAGAGGTGTGTGTGTGTGTGTGTGTTTTAAAGCCATTTGGAAGGTCAAATGGCTGCTTGGTTGATTCCTGCTTTCTTCTGTACTTTCAAAACAATTCATGAAAAGAAAAAAAACAATGTGAAAAGTAAACAGGGTTTAAAGTTCCCATTTTTTTTTGCAGAAGACTTCTGGTTCAGTTCTCAGCAGGCAGTCCTACTGATGTCTACCAAAAAAAACAAAACCAATATAAAATGTTGGGAAATTAATGTCACTTGTCTGAAATTGTATATAGGTCTCATGCTTAAGAAAGGGGCTGGACTAGAAGACCTCCAAGGTCCCTTCCCAGCTCTATTCTGATTGATTGGTTGATTAACGTTTGCCCAAGTTCAATTGTATACTTGTGTTCTAAACTTATTTATACTTAGGTCCAGTATTTCTACTTACCACTTTAAATACTCTCGGATGGGGCTATATTGTGGTGTGTTTTTGTCATGTACTTATTCCAGTATTTCTACCTTACCACTTTCAAATGACTCTCGGTAATGTAACCAATGGGTCCTATTTTTTAATGACTCTCGGTAATGTGTGTGGCTATATATTTGTGTGTGTGTGTTTTGTCTTGGTTTTGGTAACCAATGGGTCCTATTTTTAATGACTCTCGGTAATGTGTGTGGCTATATATTTGTGTGTGTGTGTTTTGTCTTGGATTTGGTAACCAATGGTTTCTATTTTTTAAAGTAACATATTTGTCTGCAACTGCAAAGAGAAATCGCCTTCTTCAAGGCACAAAAGGTAAGACCTGGTCATTAAATTCTCATCTAGCGTTTCTGCTCAGATCATTATATTTTTTCCATTCAACCTCTACAGAGCAAGGAGCAATTATAAGCACACACTATGCAAAACAAGGTTCGTTTTCAAGAGAACGCTATATCAGTTTTTCCCAGGTAGATAGGAGTATCTCCGGGGAGAAAAAAAAAACTCCACAGTGTTGGTTCAGAAATGATTTCAGACTTTGACAAGTTGTATTCTTTTCGACGATCCACTTCTCAATGACAAACACAGCTTATCTCTTCAGGAACTGCAGCGAAACCTTCCCACGCATAACGCAACAGCATGCACAATATCCAATGTCAACATGGGTAAGGGGGAAATCAACCCAGTTTTGCATATTTGCTTCGAGGACCGGAGTGGGGGGGAAAAGTCATTCTGCTTAAATCTGCCAGTCACTGTTCATAATCTTAGACTGATGGTCCGACAATTTCTCTTTCCTGTTGCCACTAAGGAAAAAGCTGGCCCACTCCCAGGATAAAACGCCCAGATGCAAAGTGAGCAGTGAGTTTGAATCCGAGAAGGACGACGAACAACTGACAGGGAGTGAGAGAGTGACTCCGTTGGCTGTGGAGGAAACTGGGGAAGGGCAAAGTCTGGCAGGGCAGAGCAGGGAAGAGGTAGAACAAGGGAGAGGGAGTTTTGGTGAAGACCCAGGCCCACCCCCTCTTCATCCTAGGGCATGCAGGGAGGAATGGAGAAGGGAGCAATGTGGGTTGTGTGGCTTACCGGGGAGGAAAGGGCCCTGATTCCCTCCATTAGCCACACCTGGAAGAGAGTTTAAGGAAAAGGAAGCTGAGAGCGGCATTTGCTGGGAACAAATGTGAATTTATTTTGTATTGACTTTGGTTATCTGTGTTCCTGGCATCTTCCCAACCTTGTTGAGTTATTGCTGTGCCTTCACATCTGGAATTCTTGCTCCTGCCCTGCCAAACTAATTACCTCAGTTTGCCTTGATTGGACTTCTAGTTACAGTTTTTGTTGACCATGTTTTGGACTTGATTCTCTGCAGCCAAAGGCTGTTCCTGGGAGAGTTTTTCTCCAACCAGAAGGTAACCAGGACATTGGGGGCAAAGTTGGAGCTAATAAAGGGACTCCTATTGATTATCTGACCGTGTTGCCTTTGTGCCATGCCCCGGGTCATCACAATATGGTCCTGTGTACAATGCAGTGAGACATGTAGAGGTCTGTATGTTGGAGAAAACAAAACAACACTTCACAAACTCATGGCACAACACAGGAGAACGAACCCATCTGGACTAGATCCATCTGCATTTGAAAGGCTGAGTAGAAGGAAGAACCAGCAAGGTCCACATGCTGGATAGAGAGGACCAGAATCAGTGGTTCTCAGAAAGAGTGCTAATGACCAGATGACTGCAAGGAATATAAATCCTTCCATCCTCCCACCATTCAGGCAGAACTGAAGAAGCTTCTTGGATGAGAAGTGAAATATCTTCAAGGAAAAACAGACAAACAAAGGAAGTCCAGTTGCCTTTTGAAAAAAAAAAGCACCTTTGGGATTCTTAAATGGGATTGTTCCTGTGTTCTTAAACCCCTTAAGTAAAGATTGAGCATACTCCTGAGTAACAGAACAGAACAGAATTGTAAAATGGCATAGAAAGGTTGGCTCGTTAGATTTCTTTCTTACAGGCAGATGGGAGGAAAAAAAAATCTCAATTTACCATTTCTCCTTTGAATACAATGCAATAGACAAGGAAGAACAAGAAAGACAAGGAAGAAGCCGAAGGGGCGTGGGCCACAGTTAAACTGGCAAAGGGTTCTGTGCGTTCACACCTCTTTGCAACCAGATTCTGTCGCAGCTGATATTTTTCACCCTGCTTGTAACTGCGACACAGTGGCACTAAGCCTGATGGCCTTGTTCAGTTCGGGCTTGGCACGCGATAAGGAATCCTCTTTAGCTGTTGCACTCGGGGGACCTGTTTTACGTCTTCGCACACGGGGGCGAACCCAGGCGAGGATGGTTCACTTAGAATATAGAATATCACAGTTTAAAAAAAAAAATCGTATAAATGCAACAGAATAACAGAGCTGGAAGGAACCTTGGAGGTCTTCTAGTTCAAGCCTTGCTCAAACAGGACAACCTATACCATATTAGATAAATGGCTGTCCAGTCTCTCCTTTAAAACCTCCAATGATGAAGCACCCACAACTTCTGGTGGCAACCTGTTCCACTGGTTGTTGTCCTCCCTGTTAGGGACTTTCTCCTTAATTCCAGGTTGCGTCTCTCCTTGGTTAGTTCCACTCATGGCTTCTTGTCCTGCCTTCTGGTGCTTTGGAGAACAGCTTGACTCCCTCTTCTTTGGGGCAGCCCCCTGAGATATTGGAACACTGCTATCACGTCATTCCTGGTCCTTCTTTTCATTAAACCAGACAATTCCCGCAACTGTTCTTCTTATGTTTCAGCCTCCTCCAATATCCAAATCATCTTTGTTGCTCTTCTCTGCAGTCTTTCTGGAGTTTCAATATCTATTTTTCTAGACGATGAAAACTGGATGCAGTATTCTGAGTGTGGTCTTACCAAGATCTTATAAGGGGGTACTTGTCAAGATCAATCTCTCTCTCTCTCTCTCTCCTCCCTCCCTCTCCCTCTCCCTCTCCTCTCTCTTTCTCTCTCTCCCTTTCTCCCTCTCTCTCTCCCCCTCTCTCCCTCTCCTCTCTCCCCCTCTCTCTTTCTCTCTCTCCCTCCCTCTCCCTCTCTCTTTTCTTTCCCTCCCTCCTCTCTCTCCCTCTCCCTTTCTCCCTCTCTCTCTCTCCCTCTCTCCCTCTCTCTTCTCTCTCTCCCTCTCTCTCTCTTTCTTTCCCTCTCCGTCCTCTCTCTCTCTCTCCCCCTCTCTTTCTCTCTCTCCCTCCCTCTTTCTTTCCCTCTCTCCTCCCTCTCTCTCTCTCTCCCCTTTCTCTCCTCCCTCTCCCCTCTCTCTCTCCCTCTCTCTTTCTCCCTCCTCTCTCCCTCTCTCTTTCCCTCTCTCCCCCTCTCTCTCCTCTCCCTCTCTCTCTCCTCTCTCTCTCTCCCCTCTCTCTCCCCTCTCTCCTTCAAGGTCTAAGCTCTCCCTTCCTCTTCACAGCCTCATTTGTCTTGAGATGAACTGCTGAAGCCGCTGAAGCTGGATGCCATTCAATTCCGATGGGTTAAGCTCTTGTTGAGGCGCCATCATCGTAAGAAGGATGAGTTTAATTTTAAAGCCTGGATTCCAGACAAGGGGAGTTTAAAAAAAAAAAAAAAAAGAGGGGGAAAATATCCCAGAACATTAGACTGCTGGGAGAGAGACAAATTTCAGCAAGCAAAAGCTATACCCTGCCACTGTTTCTCATTCAAACCTACATTGCTGGAGTCTATTGAGAAAAAAAAAATCCAATAAAACTCTCTTGGTGGTTTTTTGTTTTTTGTTTTTGCCCCTTCTGCATGGAGTTGTCACCAGATGCCTTAATTAGATATTGTTATTAACAAGAATGTAGCACACAAATTAAGCCAAGCCTCCCTTTAATCTTTTGTGGCTAGTGAGCCAATTTTACCCAAATAAGCTCTGGGCAAGATAAAGCATTTCTTTTTTTAGAGATCTTTCCCATCCCTTCTCTCCTTCCCTCCCTCCTTCCCTCCCTCTCCCCCTCCCTCTCTCTTTCCCCTCACTGCCTCCCTCTCTCCTTCCTCTCTCTCTCTCTCTCCCTCTCCTTCTCTCTCATCCCTCCCCCTTCTCCCTCCTTCCCTCCCTCTCATTCTCTCCTTCCTCTCCCTCTCTCTCCCCCTCTCATTCTCTCTCTCTCTCCCTGTCCTCTCTCTCCCATCCCCCCTTCACTTTGTCTCCCTCTCCCTTTCTCCCTCTCCCTCTCATTCCCTCCTTCCTCTCCCTCCCTCTCACTTTCTCTCCCTCTTCTTCTCTCTCTCTCATCCCTCCCCTTCTCTCCCACTCTCTCTCCCTTTCTCCCTCTCATTCTCTCCTTCTTTTCCTCTCTCTCCCTCCCTCTCATTTTCTCTCCCTCTTTCTCTCTCTCTCATCCCTCCCCCTTCTCTCTGTCTCCATCTCCCTTTACCTCTCATTCTCTCCTTCTTCTCCCTCTCTCTCCCTCCCTCTCATTTCTCTCTCTCACCCTCCCCTTCTCTGTCTCTCATTCTTCCCCCCTCTCTTTCTCTTTCTCCCTTTCTCCCTCTCATTCTGTTCTTCCTCTCCCCTCTCTCATTCTTTCATGCCTCTCTCCTCTCCCTTTCTCTCTCCCCCCTCTCTTTTTCTCACTTTCTTTCACCTACCAGAACAAGAAATACAGAAAGAAATGTATTTTCCAAACTCAGCCTCTGCATTAAAAGAAAGAAAAAAAGTATCACCGCCATTCTGTGCCACTGACTCAGCCAGCTTGGGAAAGACCAGATGGACAAAGGAGGTGTTGGCTCAAAAGATCCATCCATCCATCCCACCTACACAAGACCACCAAACCTATTTCAGAGACGTTGACATGCGTGAAGATGTGCTTGGCATTTTAAAACACTCTCCTTCCATGGGATGGGTGGAAAAATGCCTTTCCTACATGTTCATTTTCCAAGAAGGGGCTTTGCAGGACATTCTAATGTGGGATTGTGCTCTTGGAGTTAATCCATTGATTGGTCAAAGGATGTGAGTTAATATCTTGGTTTTTAGTGACCTGCAAACATAGTTTCATAGGTTTCTGTTCAATCGCCATAAGAAAAAAAAATCATAAATGTTATGGTGCAAACAGGGCAGTGAAGGAGATTGACTGGCCCAAAGTCATCCAGATGGCTTTCAAGATGGGACTAGAACTCACCATCTCCTGGTGATTGGCCCAAAGTCACCCAACTGGCTGTCGTGCTTAAGACGGGACTAGAACTCACCGTCTCCTGGTGATTGGCCCAAAGTCACCCAGTCAACTATCTTGCCTAAGGCAGGACTAGAACTCCCAGTCTCCTGGTTATTGGTCCAAAGGAACTAAGTGTTGCAGAAGTTGGAGAAAAGCAATGGACTACCTGGTAACTATCCATGGAAGATATTTGTTTCATGAATCGCTTTTTAAAGCAAGGCCATTTGGGAAGATTAAAACTGTGGTGTCCTAGTCCATTTGGCAGTAATGGCCAAGTATATTATCCACTGCCAAGCTTCCACCTCAAAAACCCAGATCAGATGCATTTCAACTAGTTCTGAATTCAGTACATTGGAAGATGAACTCCTTGGAAAATGTTCTCTTATCCCTTTATTTGCATTCCTGTCCCCACCCACCCACCCCTTTTTTTTTGCCCAGCCTGACCTTGGAAAGCTCACGGCGTCATGAAACAAATGCAGTCGAGACAGCAACGTTTTCTTCACAGAGCAAATCCTGACTTGAGTTGACCGCAAACCCTCTGATTGAGACTCTGGAAAAAGTGCAGAAAAGAGCAACAAAGACAATTAGAGGCCTGGAGGCTAAACCATAGGAAGGAATTGAGTGTCACAATTTCCGGCGATTGCCCTAATTAAATCATGAGCCTCGAGCCAAACTTCAAAAGATTTATTAGGAGCAACATGCTGGCATTAACCTAAGTGAAGCCAACTGTGACATACGTAATTTACAGTCACCTGTGACTCTGTTTCCTCCCTCCCCCCTGGGTGTATCATGAATCAGATTCTCCAATGAAGCACATTCACGATTCACATTCAGATTCTCCAATGAAGCACATTCACACACATCAATCACGTTCTCCAATTAAGGATTTTCACAGGCAGAAGGTCCGGTAGCCTAGCTACAATCTTTGTAAGATAAGTGTGGAATGTACTTCTGGTTTTGAACTGCCGCCCTGCTCCTTCAGGTTTCCTTTCCCTTCCCCTTGTTTATGGCAACTGTAAAACAGGCATAGGAATGCTTTATGAGTTGACATTGAGTATATCTAGCCTAGTGAAAAGAAGGAACAGGGGTGGCATGATAGCATTGTTCCAATATCTGAGGGGCTGCCACAAAGACAAGGGAGTCAAGCTATTCTCCAAAGTACTCAAAGGCAAAAGAAAAAGCAATTGAGGGAAACTAATCAAGGAGAGAAGCAACCTAGAACTAAAGAGAAATTTCCAACAGTGAGAACAATTAATCAGTGGAACAACTTGCCTCCAGAAGTTGTAAATGCTCCATCACTAGAGGTTTTCAAGAAGAGATTGGACAGTCCTTTGTCTGAAATGGCAAGTGGTTCTCCTGCTTGAGCAAGGGGTTGGATTAGAAGACCTCCAAGGTCCCTTCCAACTCGGTTATTCTGTTGTTCACAGAGCAAATCCTCTACTGGACATCAAGCTCTCCAATTTTTTTTCCTCCCCTCTCCCAGGATGGACGCTCAGAGTGAAAGCATTTTCTGGAGTGGTCTAGACTGTCAATTCATCACAAATTTTATTCTTTCATTATGTTTGCTGCTGGTCTCATAAAATTCAGCTGCGTGTGTCTCTCCCTTTAGTTGCACATTGTCAAATTGATCAAGCAGGCACTATGGGAATAGTGGAGGAGCTTTGGGAAGGTTTCAAGGCCAAAGCCTAGCTCTCTGAGACTATAACAATTTATGGGCTGTAGACTGTTGATCAGACTAGCACCAAACTTCCTTGCTTGCAGGTAGCAGCCGATGTCCAAACAACCAAGGAGAGAACGCTAGTTCATTGATTCAAAACTTTTGCCTAGTCTGAACTTCCATCTTCATTATTATTCTGGGTGCATTTCTACTCAACACGGACAATATTTTTTCCCTAATTCCATGTAAAGCATTTTTATAAATCACTAAAAGGGATTTTTTTTTAAAAAAAAAAGGAAAAGGAAAAGAAACACTTGTACTTTTTCAAAAGGCAACTGGACTTCCTTGGTTTTTGCTTGAAGACGTTTTGCTTCTCATCTGAGAAGCTTCTTCAGTTTTGAAGAAGAGCTGAAGAAGCTTCTTAGATAAGGAGGAAAAACCAAGTCCAGTTGCCTTCTGAAGAACTGAAGAGGCTTCTTGGATGAGAAGCAAAATGTCTTCAAGGAAAAAGAACAAAGTCCAGTTGCCTTTTGAAAAAGCACGTTTGGGACAACCATGGCCTGGATGACCGAGAATCTCTGTAGAGATTCTTTTTTTTCTTTTTTGCAACAGTGTCTTCAAAGATCCTTGGAAAAAGATGGAAGCATGATGGGCTCTTCTCCTTTCCCCCTTTCACGTGTTCTCAGCCTAGCCATGAGAATCTGTGTTCATAAGATCTGGGAAGGGCCCTTCTCTCTCTCTTTCTCTCTCTCTCTTTCTCTCTCCCTGTCTGTTTCTCTTTCTCTCTGTGTTTCTATTTCTTTCTATTTGTCTGTTTCTGTCTGTCTGTCTGTCTCTCTGTGTCTGTCTCTCTTTGTCTGTCTCTGTCTCACTGTCTCCATCTCTCTCTGTCTCTCTGTCTGTCTCTCTGTCTCTCTGTCTCTGCCTCTCTTTGTCTGTCTCTGTCTCACTGTCTCCATCTCTCTCTGTCTCTCTGTCTCTTTGTCTCCGTCTCTCTTTGTCTTTGTCTCTGTCTCACTGTCTCCATCTCTATCTGTCTCTCTGTCTGTCTCTGTCTCTCTGTCTCTGCCTCTCTTTGTCTGTCTCTGTCTCTCTGTCTGTCTCTGTCTCCGTCTCTCTTTGTCTCTGTCTCACTGTCTCCATCTCTCTCTGTCTCTCTGTCTGTCTCTGTCTCTCTGTCTCTCTGTCTCCGTCTCTCTTTGTCTTTGTCTCTGCCTCACTGTCTCCATCTCTGTCTGTCTCTCTGTCTGTCTCTCTCTCTCTGTCTCCGTCTCTTTGTCTCTTTGTCTCTGTCTCACTGTCTCCATCTCTCTCTGTCTCTCTGTCTGTCTCTGTCTCTCTGTCTCTCTCTCTCATCACCTAGAGAGCTTGTCTTGGCTAAACCAGGACCACAGCTTTGCAGCCTTATCATTAATCCTATGCAAAAATCTTCAGAAAAGAATGTGTCCTTCCCTTATGAGTGTGACTTCTGTTTTTTCTCCCAGGCATTCAGGATGCTAATGGAGTTCTGGTGAAGAGGATGATTCTCTTGGCATTGGGGAGGAGGAAGAAGAGGAGGGGGCAAAGGAGCAGAGGGAATGGGGAAGGAGGAGAAGAAAGAGAGGAGGAGCAGGAGGAGCAGGATTAAAAGGAGCAGGTGGGAATGGGGAAGGAAGAGGAGGAGGAGGAGGAGGAGGAGGAGGAGGAGGAGGAGGAGGAGGAGGAGAGGAAGAAGGAAAGGAGGAGGGGATGTGGAAGGAGAAGGAGAAGGAGAAGAGGAACAAGGAGCAGGAGGAAAAGGAGCAAGTGGGAATAGGGAAGGAGGAGCAGGAGGAAACAGACAATGGGGATAGGAAAGGAGGACGGGCAGAGGGTGAAGGGGATGAGGAAGGAGGACCAGGAGAAGCAATAAGAGGAGGAGGATATTGCCTTGTCCCTTGAAACATTTGAAAATGAGTCAGTTTTGGAGGGTCCTTGCACCCAAAGGACCAGGTTTCATCCAAGCAACGACAGAAATGGCCCCACAGACAGAATTCCTCCTCCTTTCTCTGATGCACTCGTTGTCTTTCTTTCTCTTTTTCTTTCTGTCTCCCTCCCTTTGCCATCTCCTCCCTGATGCGTTCTCATTCTGTGGTCATTTCTCCTCTCTCCCCACCCTCCCTCATTACCCGAATGTGCCATTAAAGTTTCACTCACTTCAGAATGATCTTTTATTATCTCTCCATGGAAATTGCCCTAGCAACAAGCTCCTTACTTCAATATCTATCAAGCTGAAAGAAAACCATTAGAGAAATTGCAGTGTGCAGCATGGACACCCACCCACCTTCTCCTCCTCTTCCTCTCCTCTTCCTCCCTCTTTTCCTCCATAGGTATTACAGAAAGCAAGGTAAAGTACCCTTCTAGCACCATCTAGAGCTCATATAAGGCAGGCAAGCAAGTCCTCCTCATAGTTATTTCCCAGGCTATTTTAAAATTGCAGCAGTGGCTTTATTAAGGCTTGATGTGATGGTATGCAAGCTCGCGTGAACATTTCCTCTGGCAGGAGGGGTGTTGAACTTGCGAGGGCGAAAGAGGGTAACAGGGTGGCTGGTTTCCAAGGCAGGTTTGTGCCAGATCGTTGGAACGTTTACAAAACAGCATGCAAGCTTTCGGGTTTCTAAGAAGCCGGTTTAATTTATTTATTTTATTTTTATTTATTTATTTGATTTGCCAATTGTTTACAAGATAATAAGTATAAATGTATACATAGTTGTGAATACATGAAATGGGTACATATAAGAAAAATAAAAGAATAAGAGAAACAATAGGACAGGGACGGTAGGCACATTGGTGCGCTTTATGCACGCCCCCTACAGACCTCTTAGGAAAGGGGTGAGGTCAATAGTAGACAGTCTTGGATGATGTGTATATTGCATCGCTTCACAAGACCAGGTCTTGAGCAATCTCTGAGCTTGGAGAAGGAGAAGATATGGGAGGAGGAGGAGGAGGAGGAGGAGGAGGGAGGAGGAGGAGGAGGAGGAGGAGGAGGAGGAGGAGGAGGAGGAGGAGGAGGAGGAGGAGGAGGAGGAGATATGGGGAAGGAGGATAAAGGAGAGGAGAAGTTATGGGGGAGGAGGGGAAGATATGGGAGGAGATATAGGAGGAGGAGGAGATATGGGGAGCAGGGGAGAAGATAGAGGAGGGAGGAGGAGGAGGAGGAGGGAGGAGGAGGAGGAGGAGGAGGAGGAGGAGGGGAGGAGGAGGAGGAGGAGAGGAGAAGAAGAAGAAGAAGAAGAAGAAAGAAGAAGAAGAAGAAGAAGAAGAAGAAGAAGAAGAAGAAGAAGAAGAAGAAGAAGAAGAAGAAGAAGAAGAAGAAGAAGAAGAAGAAGATACTGAAGAAAAGGAATAGTAGCACTATTACTAGCACTTGTCTCACTGGGAGGAAAGGAAGGAAGGAAGGAAGGAAGGAAGGAAGGAAGGAAGGAAGGAAGGAAGGAAGGAACAATTAGAAGAAGAAGAAAAAGAAGAAGACAATTATGGGGTCCTTGGTACTCTTTGAACTTGCTTATTTTCTTGCAGACATCTCATTACCCAGCTAGGGAACATCATCAGTGCTAGAAGAGAGTGGGGTTTGCTGTGTTTTCATACTGATGATGTTACCTAGTTTGGGTATTGAAATGTCTGCAAGAAATCAACCAAGCTCAGAGAGCACCAAGAAGAAGAATTAGTTTCACTTTCCATCCGATCTCGAACAAGATTTTTTTTTTTAAAGGTGGGCTGCAAAAACAGGAAGGTGACCAAAGGTCAGAAAGAGAGAAAATAAACAAACCTCCATCAATAAACTGGCATGGACCATAGAGTTTTGCATCTTCCTTACTGCATTCCATAAACAGATGTTGCAATTGCCTTCTTCGCTTGGAAGGCATCCCAGAAGAGAACACAGTCATCAGAGGGAAGAGATGGGTGGTTTTGGAAAAAAAAAAAAGGAAACAACAACAACAACAACAACAACAACAAAAAGAACAGGCTGCCACTAGAAGGGATGAGTTGTCCTTCGCCAAAGGTCTTTCCACAGAGACTCCATGGCTCTGTATTTCTAGCAGTAAAGTGAGGAGGAAGAGGAGATATAGGAAAGGAACACCTTGAAACCCTTGGCCTTGTCTAGCATATCTCTCCTCATCAAGTAGCCTAAATGGAAAAAAAAAATCCCTCTGCGCAAAGACGAGATGAAAACACTAAAGACAGAGCCCTATTGAGTGCTATTCCTGTCCCCTTCCCTACTCAGGGGTAGGACCTTAAGGATTAATAGTAAGGGTTCCCTGAGAAGTGACTCTTTCCCTCCCTTCTCAGCATGCTCCAGTCCAAACAAATGCTCCAGGGACCTTTTCACTTAGATTAATGGCTCGATAAAGAGAAGACAGGCTAAAAGCAATGAACTCAGCCGGTGTAATTCACTACAATGGGTGAGGATGGTGTGATAGACTTTAGCAAGGGTAGGAGAGGTGCCCTATAATTTTTCAGCCATTAAGAAGATGTCATTATATCTTCTGGAAGATGGTTGGGGGAAGGGAGGAATGTTCCTTCAGACCTCACCATCCGAGGTTGGCTTTCGGCTGAGCTTCTGCCGTTCTTTCCATCTCCTGGCCTTGTAGAATCCTCATGGATAGGCCAAACGTGAATCTCGTAGGGTGGAGAATAGCTCATCGGGGAATCTGCCATCTCATGCCATTAAGATGACATGGAGAATCATCCAAGTTTCTTGCTAGTCTTTTTGGGAAAGGTAGTCAGCCTATTCATCTACAATGGGAAATGATTAGACCCTTCCCTTCCATTTGCATCTCTTGCTGAGAAGAAGGGATGGCCAGTTTTTGCCTCTTGAATAAGGTAGCCCTTCGGCATTAAAGCAAGGGGTAAGACTTGATGTTTGGAGAAATTAAAGGCAATTGAAAAAGAAGCTGACGGGAGACACGATGGCTGGATATTATCAGGGGTGGGATTCTACAGGTTCGCACCTATATGCTAGAACCGGTTGTTAACATTCTAAGCAGTTCGGAGAATCAGTTGTTAGAAGAAATTACTGGACTAATCCTGTAAGGAAGGCAGGAAGGAAACATTCTGGTGTTGCTTACAGAAACTGCCTCTCCGTTAACCCTTTTTACATTCTTGGCAGGACTAGACTTCCTGTCTCAGGAACTTCTCTAGAGTTTTTTTTCCCCTCCTTTGCTGGTACTTTGCTTGTGTGGAGTGACCATTCAAAGGCACTGAAAAAAGTGACTTGTGACCATTTTTCACACTTACGACTGTTGCAGCATCCCCACAGTCATGAGAGGCCAGGCGAGGAGATGCATGCCTCGATGTGAGTGATATTGAGTTGGCCACGCCCAGCCAGTCACATGACCATCAAGCCATGCCCACCAACTAAGCCATGCCCACAGAACCGGTTGTTAAAAAATTTGAATCCCACCCCTGGATATTATCCCTCTTGATAGAAACTGGAGCGTAAAAAAACTGGAAGAAGCTGTTACTGGCAGACCATTGGACAGAATGATGTCTACAAGGTCACCAAAAGTCAGAAAGGAATGAACAATTGAACTTCAACAACAGTTTCTTTTGACTTTGGATTCTACTGCAAAGCAACCTTCATTCTTTTTTTCTTTCCTTCTTTCCTTCCTCTTCCTTCCTTCCTGCCTTCTTTCCTTCCTTCCTCTTTCTTAACTTTCTTTTCTTCTTCCTTCCTTCCTTTCTTCCTTCCTCCTTCCTCCCTCTTTCTCTCTCTCTCTCCCTCCCTCTCTCTCTTTCTTTCTCCATCATAGAATTAATACCACATCAGAAACTGAAAACTGAATGGACCACTTGGCATGCTACTTGCTGGTGGAGATGGTATAATCTGAATGCTTCTGTAGAATCCTTCACACACCACACACACATACACACAAACACACACACAATATCAAACATGGAAAACTAAGCCATCGGGGAGATGTCCTTTCCTGCTTTTTCCCTTTATGGCTTAAAATGGTGCAATTGAGCTGTGCAGTTCAGTGTTTAGAGCAGTGCACAATCATTGTGAGTTCAATCACCTCACAATTTTGGCACAGCCTATTTTGAAGAAAAGAAGAAAAAAAAAGAAACAGCTCCACCTCCAATATGTTGCATTAACCAAGTTGGATGATTTGTGTCTTGAGCAAGCTGTATCCAGGTAAATTCACGGCTGCCATGGCATCTGAAGAAGGAGGGAACAGATCTGGACTAAAGTTGAAACACGCTTTCTCCTCATCCTACACGGCAACGAAATAACAAAGGGTGCCAAGCCTTGTTGCAAAGAGAAGAGGTGAACGGCTTAGTATCCAAGGATCAAACATGCCACTTGGAGAAGCCTAGGTAGCTAAGGAACCATCTCATCAATATTGCCAGGACAACTTGGCAGCAACCTATCATCTATTTTCTTGGTTGTTTTTTTTTGGTTTTTTTTTTTTGGCATTTTCTTCTGCTCTCTTTTCATTTGTTCCGGTCCTGTCCTTGGTCAAGCGAAGGCTGCCCCTCTCAATTGTTTTCGTTGCTAGCAAGAGGGTAGAAAAGCAAGAATCTCAGGTCCTTCTGCCAACCTTCCTAAACTATGGTTACCAAAGCAATTTGCTGTCAGAAGATTGTAAACTTAAGCACCCCGTAGGGGAGTCGATGCAATCAATCCAGAATCTGTAGTAGGTGAGCTTATGAAAGGGACAGGAAATATGTGCTTATCCGCCTTGGTACAAATTAAGGAAGGGCTTAATCAAGCTACTAAAGGCTTGCCACAAAGAAGGAGTCAACCTGTGCTCCAAAGCACCTGAAGAAGCAATGAATAGAAGATCATTAAAGAGAGAAGCAACCTAGGAAAACGAAAGGAGAAAGGTCCTGACAATTAGAACAAATAATCAGTGGAATGACTTACCTCCAGAAGTTGTGGATGCTCCATCACTGGAGGTTGATCACATGATCCCTATGATCATGTGATCAAAATTCAGACTCTTACTTATGACCATTGCTGTGTCATTATGACTTTTTGACGAGCAAAATCAACAGGGAAGCCAGATTCACTAAATAACCCTGTCACTAACTTATCAACTGCGGTGATTCACTTAACCACGGTGGCAAGGAAGGTTGTAAAATGGGACAAAGCTCACTTAACAAGTGTCTCACTTAATAACAGAAATGTTGGGCTCAGTCGTGATCATAAGTCAAGGGCTAACCTGTATTTTCTTTAACGGTCATCTCTCTGGATTCACACATTCTAAACTCGAATTAACAGAGTTGGAAGGGACCTTGGAGGTCTTCTAGTCTAACTTCCTGCTCAGGCAGGACACCCTATACCATCCTGGACAAAGGACTGTCCAATCTCTTCTTGAAAACCTCCATGATCCTGATGGAAGAAATATCCATCTGGTTCAGTTCCAATCCGGGAGACAAAATGGAGGCTAGAGGCTGATTGGAAAGATGGACAGAACCACCACGTATGTGGGTTCTGGTAAGCTGCCCAGAACCCATGTGGTTCCGCTTCATCAATAAACCATCTTTCCAATCAGCCTCCATGTTTCCAGTGTCTCTCCCAGCTTGGTTCTGTCTATCATTAATCCATCTTTCCAATCCGCCTCCAGCCTCCATTTTGTCTCCGGTGCCTTTCTCTTGGCTTGGAACTGAACCAGATGGATATTTCTTCCAACAATCCAGTGTAATAAAACAGTTGATTTATTCACATGCTATTCTACTAATTCCACCCTGTAAACTATATGATTATTTAAGATCATGGCTTGGTTTACCAACTTGCCGAGCTACCACACCAATTATCCAATCCCTCCTTTGGTTTTGGCCAAGAGTAACTCAGAATAACTCCACCTCAAAGGCAGTAGATGCTCTTCAATGGGATCCAGAGCTCTGTAGGTCATCCTGAACCCTAGAAGAAGGACCTCAGAAGGGAAACTCCTCCCTACAAATATCTTGCAGTCCTTGTTCCAGGACATCCCTGGACAAGATTGGCAATCCGTGATGAACTGGTGGCATTCATGGTCATAGTTGAAGCCTCTCTTGTTACTACTTGCTGAGTTTGGAGTGGGACAACTAAAACCTCCTAGCCATCAGAAGCAGGAAGTCTGGGAGATTGAAGATGGTGGAACTTAAACCTAATGGAGCAATTAGTCCAAAGCTACCTTCTTTTGAGGGCACTTTTGAAGTCAAGTTGAAGTCCTTCCTTTGATGAGGTGATCCCACCCATTTTTACAGTATCTCCCAGTCTGCCATTCCTTCATCTTTTTCCCCCCCTCATTTTCTTCAAGTGCTGTTTTACTGCTTTCTCTCTCTCTGTTTCTCCCCCCGCTACCTTCTCCTCCCCATAAACACCTTGTTTAAATTGCTTTAATCTCCGAGTGCTCTTTCTATTGATCCCAGACACTGAAGCTGTCAATCAGCCCTTTTCCATTCACGCTAGGGAGGACGAGGCCAGAAAGATTAAAACAACAAGCAAATGAGAATGTGGGATGGGAGTCCGGGGAGGGCAATCAGGGGAAGGAGAAACTCAATGGATTTTTTTTCCCCAATTGGATTCAGATAGATCTCAGGGAAGGGACCCTTAAGTAGATAACAAGCCCAACTTGGTTGTGTTAGCTGGAGAAGAGTCCCGACCAATGGTGGGATTCTACCAGTTTCCCTATCAGTTCGGTGATCACACACTTCACACATGCGCATGTGCACCTAATGCACCCATGCACATGCAGCTTTCCAAATAGCAGTTGAGGCTCTGCAGCACCAATCAGCTGAAAGGATAAAGAACAGAGAAGCACAGGGAGGAGGGCCAATCCTGCGCTTTTTTCTTCTTCTCTTCTCAGCTGATCGTTGGAGCTTTCTTTTTTTCTTTTTTCTTTTTGCTACCGGTTCAGTTGAACCGGTCTGAACCGGTAGCATTTCACCACTGGTCCCGACAAAAGAGGACAAGAAAGGACTCCATTGGTCAATTATACCATTTAGATCAGAGGTGTCAAACTTGATTTCATTGAGGGCCACATGAGGATTGTGTTTGACCTTGTGGAGGGAACGAGGTGTGGCCAGCTCAACGTCACTTATATCAGAGGCACCTGTGGTGGCCAGGTGCTAAGACAGGACTTCCCTCCCTCTTATTCTAATCTTTCTTCCTTCCTTCCTTTTTCTCTTTTTCCTTCCCTCTCCATTCGCCTTTCTTCTTCCTTCCCCTCTTTTCTTCTTTTTGCTTCCTTGTTCTCTTCCCATCTTTTCCTTTGTCTTTCCTCTTTCCCTTTCTCCTTTCCTGTCCCTTCTCGCATGCTCAAATGCCAAAGGGGAAATATTTCTCCTTTTGTTTTGTTTTTAGATTGTCTTACTAGCCCTCTGCCAGTGAAAACGGAGCCCGGGGCCCACATGTGCCCCCCCAGGCCCCATTTTTTTTGCTGTAATGGCCTCCTGCAGCACTCTGCCAGTGAAAATAGGACCCGTTTTTGCTGGCTGAGACGTCCCGGACTGGTCCTTTGCTGTTTCCAGGCCGGCCTCATGGGCCAGATCTAATCACACTATGGGCCTTGACACCGCTGATTCAGATTACGTCAATCAGAACAAAGCTGGAAGGGCCCCTATTCAAGCAGGAGTCCTGAAATGACTGAAATGTTACAGGGTTGGTTTCCTGCTTGAGCAGGGGTTAGACTAGAAGACCTCCAAGGTCCCTTCCAACTCTGCTATTCTGTTAAAAGGAAACAGGAACAGTGGCATGTGAATGTGTTGATTACGGAGGTCTCTCTATCTGGGATTTCACTCAGATCTTCCAGTTGCTTTCTGGTGATTATTTGTTCTCCTTACTAACTGGAGACATTTTCTAATGGAGAAAAACTTACACAAATCACATCTGGTGGTGAAAAGTCCAGCAAAGAACAGATGGAAATTGGGAGGGGGAAAAAAGAAGAGTGTTTTACGGTCTTTGAATGAGCATCTTCACAGCAGAATTATCACCTGTGAACATTGGACACAGCTTTCATCTATAAATGGAAGCCACTGATGCCCAAGGCTGCCAAATATTTAATGGAAGGGAATCAGATATATCCATTTACAAGATGAATCAAATCGTTGTGTTTCCAAAGCAGTCATCGAGCATCCCCAAAAAAGAAAAAGGAAAAAAAAAGAAGTTATCTTTTTCTTTATGTTTTGTTTTGGGCCTATGTTACATATTCCTTTATTAAATCTTGATTTACATTGGAAAGCGGTTTAACATTATTGATTCCCTTTGATGTGTGGGTCTGAATTGTCTCTGTATTTTTTTATCATTTCAGATAATCCACTTTTTGTTGCCATTTTTTTTCATGTTTCCCATTAATGTTGTATCTTATTGGAGGAGGTGCGTGCATTTTGATATTGATCAGAAATGTTATTGCTTTCTCTGGATGTCTTCTGTTGTTAAAGGTGTTCACGTTGTTATTGTATTACTGAAATTCTTTAATAACAATTTAAGAAACAAACAGGGAGTGCGGGAGACTTATGCGGGAGGAGGAGGAGGAGGAGGAGGAGGAATAATATGGGTGGGGGAAGAAGGAAAAGAAGGGGAAGAAGAAGACGAAGGAGAAGAGGGGGAAGGAGAATGAAAAGGAGGAGTTGGAGAAGGAGGAAAGGGAGAAGAAGAAGAAAGATAATGAGCAGAGAAAGAGAAGATTGAGGAGAGGAGGAAGAATAATGTGAGTGGGGAAAGATGGAGCAGGAAAAGACGGAGAGGAGGAAGGAAAAGGAAAAGGGGGAGTTGAAGGAGCAAAGGCAGAAGGTGAAGAATTAAGAGAGGAGGAGGAGCAGAAAGATAATGAACAGAGAAGGAGAAGGACCTATATTTAGAAATGCTAACATTTGGCTAGATTTCATTGTTTCTATGTTTTTTGATCTTTTAATTGTATTTTTGATATTGATCCATAACCTAAAATTAAATGCAATTTTGAGAAACCCAGCGGCTACGCCGTCTTTTTGTGTATGACTTAATTAAACTATAAACAATGTTACTTTGATTAGACCATTTGGTTTTCCCCCAGTTTGTGACTTGCTATTGACACTGATAATTCTAGTGAAACAATACATAAGACGCACACAAATCACTGAAGGTGCTTCTCATTAAATTTCCATTATATTCAACCTTCATATAACCCGCATCAGTTCAGTGGCAAAACTCTATTCTTTTTTCTTTTTTAAATGTGATGCTTATTTATTTAAGGAATCAGATCACTATGAAGGGGGAGAAGCTCCTTGGTGCATAAATCACAGTTATTTAATATATGTTTTTCTGATACCTGCCATATGCAGAGGTACCATTGGAGTCATCAAATGCATTTTAAAGTTTCTTACTCTTGGAATGGATGTGCAAGTTCTCCTTTCGTTTTGCTGAAACTCCACACTCATAAATACTTCTGGGAAGGAGGCAATATTGGCAACAAGAAACTATTTGAAGAGGAGGAGGAAGAAGAGGAGGAGGAGGAGGAGGAGGAGGAGGAGGAGGAGGAGGAGAGGAAGAGCAGATTATGTTGAAGAAGGAAAAGAAGAAGAAGAAGAAGAAGAAGAAGAAGAAGAAGAAGAAGAAGAAGAAGAAGAAGAAGAAGAAGAAGAAGAAGAAGAAGAAGAAGAAGAAGAAGAAGAAGAAGTTATTGTTTCAGTTGCTATCAAATCTATCAAGAATGATTAAAACAAGGAAAAAATATTCACCACAACTTTCTTTTCAGAGCTGACAAAAAACCCTATTTTGGAATAGGCAGTACTCCTCTGGGTTGGATGGATGGAGCTCCAAAAGGACATCTGTCAAAGCAGATCTAATTCACTGTTCCATTAACAGAAGCCTAAGAGGAGAGGTGAAGAACTTGTAGACCTCCAGCTGTTGCCGAACTACCGGTACATCTGATATTTTTCCCAGTCCACTTACTCAGGGCTTAAAACTTTGAGTAAACCCAGAGAGCTGCCAGTGCTTACTCTCTCTCTCTCTCTCTCTCTCTCTTTCCCCTTCGGGAACCAAAGGCAGTGCAGAGAGGAAAAAAATGGGAATTGGCGAAGTGTCCAAAAAAAAAAACCCCATTCTCCAAAACTTTCTCATTCAGAGAGATCAAATCTCTGGAGCTTCCATCGCTTGGATATTAAAAAAAGAGCCATCTGTGCCTCAAGCAATCTGGATGGCCAAGATGAGCCTGTGAGTCATTACTAGATCGTTAAGCAGCAGCGGTAATGACTCCGCTGGTGTGACTCGCTGATTTTAGAGGTGAGCAGTCAAGGAGAAAGGAAAGAGAATGGAGATGAAGGATATGGAAGAGGTCTCCAAAGACGCAGCATTATTCTGATTTCCCCCCCCCCCTCTAATTCATGCTTCTGAGCTGGAAAGGGGAGAACATTTCCAGATCCTTGGAAGTGGCTTTCTTGAGTCTTTTGCTGTTGAATCTAAAACTACTTGCTTTTTTTATTTTTGGTCTCCTACACCTTGGCAAGGAGACATGGCTGGCAGACAAAAGCTGGCAGGCGGACTATATTCATGAATCCCTGGTTGCTTTGCTGCTCCTAGCTCTGTCTCTTCTCCACCGCATGGAACATTTGCTATGCATTATTTAATAGAATCATAGTAGTCTACAGCTGGAAAGGACCACTCTTCGAGTCCAACTCCGATCAGGGTTGGAATCCAACTTGAAGTGCTCAGGCGGATTCGTTGCCTAACTTGACTTGTTGGAAGTCAACACTGGTTCTCCAGGTTATCCAGATTTTGCCATCAAACAGTCTTGGAGAGTATAAGCTGAGATTCAGGTGGATTTTGCCTTCCTGTAAATCCATTGTTTTACACCTGCCCTCTGGGATGACACTAAAGATCTTCTTGACCTTCTTTGGTGGGATGTGTTTATGTGTGCCATTTAAAGTCTTGAGATTTCAAAAGTCGGAATCCTCTATAAGAAAACTAGATATTAGAAGAGAAAGGTAATTGTTTCTCCCTCCTCCTCCTCCTCTTCCTCCTCCTTCTCCTCCCAGTGAGAGAAGTGCTAGTAATAGTGCTACTATTCCTTTCCTTCAATATTTTCTTCTTCTTCTTCTTCTTCTTCTTCTTCTTCTTCTTCTTCTTCTTCTTCTTCTTCTTCTTCTTCTTCTTCTTCTTCTTCTTCTTCTTCTTCTTCTTCTTCTTCTTCTTCTTCTTCTTCTTCTTCTTCTTCTTTTCCTCTTTCTCCTCCTCCTCCTCCTCCTCCTCCTGCTCTTCTTCTCTTCTCTTCCCTTCCTTCCTTCTTCATACTCTTATCTCATGTGTTATGCCTGTTAAATTTAATACAACAGGAGCTAGTAATAGTGCTACTATTCCTTTCCTTTTATATTTTCCACTCCAAGTTCCATTCCCTAATCAAGATTTCCATCAAAAGGATTCAAGTGGAGTATTTTTATGTACTCCTGCCCAATAATTTGAAAAAGATTGCTCTATGAAATAGCTGCTTTCTTGTTGTATTTATTTTTATTTTTATTTTTATTTTGAAAGGAATGTGAGAAACAAACAGCAAAAGCTCTTCCGCCTGGATCCAAGTGTTAAAAAATCCCAAGAAAGAAACACACTCAGAAATCTAACACAGATTCTTGGCAGAGTTTGACACACTCTAAATCTGGTAAGTAAAAGGTGGTCACTTCAGATTTGTTAATTATGATGCAACTTCTAATGCCTCTGACATGTCCCAATTGCGGTAATACGCACTTGAAAAATGTTACCATGTTTATTCCTTAGCTAAACTCTGGCATGAGGGTGAAGGAGGCAGCGGAGGGGATGAATTGACATCTTAAAATTCTTTTTAGTGAAAGGAGGAAGCTGAAAGGTGACATTTAACACATGTTTGTTTTGAAAATTGTTTGTAATCCTTGCACATCAAATGCCAGCCAGGAGAATGAGATGGGCAGGAAATAGGCAGTTGCTCAACTTTACCTCAGAAATATCAGCTGTTGAAAACAGTATTGAGGAGAGGTGTCATTAGCATTGCAAAAAGTGGGAGGGGGAAAAAACAGGAAAATGTATGGATTGCAAAGGCCAGGCTCTCACATAGCAAAGCCTTCACCGCCCATAGCTCAAAATGTTTATGCTGCTATTGCTTAGAGATGCAGCTAATAGTTTGCATGAAGAAGGTTCCAGATTTAAATCTCAGCATCCTGACTCACAGAACTCACACAGCATAGAACAACTCCAAGACGTGGGGAAAGATTGGAAGAGGTTGAGAGACCCGGCCTATACAATCGGACATGACTGAATGAAGGGCTGCCACAAAGAAGAGGCGGTCAACTTATTTTCCAAAGGTAAGGTAAGTCAAGAAGCAATAGATGGAAACTGAACAAGGAGAGAAGCAACCTTGAATTGAGGATAAACTTCCTAACTGTGAGGACAATTAACCAGTGGAACAGCCTGCCACCAGAAGTTGTGGCTGCTCCATCACTGGAGGTTTTTAAGAAGAAACTGGACAGCCATTTGTCCAGAATGGTATAGGGTCTCCTGCTTGAGCAGGGGGGTGGACTAGAAGGCCTCCAAGGTCCCTGTCATGCCCCTGGTGGAGACTGACTCTGAGGAGAGGAGGAACAGCAGACAGGGAGTGGAAGTGTGGCTCCGGAGGTTGTGGAGGAGGCTGGGGAAGGGCAGAGGCCAGCTGAGCAGTCAGAGGAGGATCCAGGCCCATCCCCTCTCCATCCTAGGGCATGCTGGGAGGAGAGGATAAGGGAGAGACGTGGTCTACTCGGGAGGAGAGGGCCTTGATCTTCTTCATGGGCTGCAGCTGTGAGAACTGAATAAGAGGATGGATCTACATACAGTCGAACACTGGAAACAAAACGTGGAAATATCTCTAGTTTATGGTTCCTCTCTGAGTTTGGCGTCCTTCCCAGTGTGTGTTATCTGGGGACGTCCTCCAGCTCTTATCTTGCCTGGTTTGTGTTGCTTTTTTCCTTCTTCTTGTAACTGTTTGTGTGGGAGTTTTTTGTCTTCCGTCAAGAATATTCAGAGCTTGGAAGCAAAGTGAAGGAATCAAAGGGGCTTCACCTGTTTTCTGTGACTGTGTTTGTTTTGTATCCCACCCTGGGTCATCACAGTCCCTTCCACTGATTACCATTGATTTATTCCCAACTCAAAGACACAATGGGACAACTCGTCACCAACTGGCTGCGGCTGAGTTCCCACTGCCAACTTGCCAGAACAACTGGCCCTAGGACAATTCAACAATTAAATTGTTTAAAATAATTTTTAAAATAATTTATTTTTTGTCATTCACATTTCATTTTGTCCTTCCTCTTGCATCCTTTCCTTAATTATTCTATTCAACCATTTCTTCAATGTTATAGAACTCTTGTCCCACAGAGAGTTGCCCATGGTGAATTGTTCCATGGCGAGTTGCTCATGGCAAATTGGCCATGGTGAGTTACCCATGGAGAAGTGAGATTTGTCAGGAAAAAAATCTTGGAAGTTCAGGTGAATGGAAAAATAATAATAATCTGGAGAGGACTTCTATTTTCTCCTCTGCAATCAAAACTTCCCATCCTGGCCTGTCGAGATGCAAGAATTACTTCAACCTGGCCAAATCTCTTGGTTAGATCATAATTGCACTGACTCCAATTATAGCCTCTCTGTTAATATCTGACCAGCAATGAGCCAAACATTTCCCTTCTCTTCTGAAATCCCCACTTCCCTCACCTTTCTAAATGTTGAATTATTTTTACAGTTGATTGTCCTTTGGATTCTCCGACCTTTAAAAACCAAACCTTCTGCGCTGGTTGAATTTTAATCAATTTATATCTCTTTCACACCCTCCACTCCCTTCCACCCCAAATGGAAATGTCAGACTTCTGGTACAGAATTACTCAAGGCTGGATGATGTGATGACGGCGTTAAAGTTCAACGTCTGAAGTCACCAAGGCGCGGGGTTGCCACTTGCGCTAACAGAGGTAATTTGTGAGCTATGAAAATGAGACACCTCGTGGCAAAGCAGATATTTTTCAGTAGGCTTCAGGGACTCATCTCTGGGACCTCCTGTCCATTTCATCCCAGAACCTCTGGCCTCATTAAAATCTTGTCTCCAGGATTTGTAATGACTGGACAAGAAATAACTGTAAAGGCTATCAAAGATGACAAGATAGTTTGCTTCAAATATAATGAAGTGAAGAACAGGAGTAGAAGAGAATACATGGTGGTTCAGGGTTGGCTTTTGGAATTCTTAATGCTCTCTGAGCTGGGTTGGTTGCTTGCAGATGTTTCATTACCCAACTTGGTAACATCATCAGTGCTCAGAAGGGAGAGGAAGAGGGAGAGGAAGAGGAGGAGAAGGAGAAGGAGGAGAAGAAAGAGAAGAAGAAAGAGGAGGAGAAGAAGAAGAGAAAGAGGAGGAGGAGGAGGAAGAGGAGAAGAAGAAGGAAGAAGGAAGAAGGAAGAAGAAGAAAAAAGAAGAAGAAGAAGAAGAAGAAGAAGAAGAAGAAGAAGAAGAAGAAGAAGAAGAAGAAGAAGAAGAGGGAAGAAGAAGAAAAAGAAGAAGAAGAAGAAGAAGAAGAAGAAGAAGAAGAAGAAGAAGAAGAAGAAGAAGAAGAAGAAGAAGAAGAAGAAGAAGAAGAAGGAGGAGGAGACTATGACAGTGGGAACCTTGGTGCTCTATTCAGCTTGGCTCTTTGCTTGCAGACATTTCATTACCAGACTAGGTAATATCAGCAGCACAAGTAGGTATGGGGTTTTCTCCCTGCTTATGTACAGTAATGTTCCCTCCCAATGTTGTTAGAAGTATGAATTTCTCCTTGGTAGTTCCTTGATTCAAGACAAGGTGGTTCCTTGGCGATTTGAAGGTTCTTCTTCAGAATTTTTTTGCAGCTGCATCCATTTGTCGACTCCAAATGAAATGAAAAAGTGCACCACTGCCAAGAATGGCCAGAAGTATGAGCTGCAAGACTATAAAAATGGAAAGGGGACAGTTTTAAAAGACTGCCTCGAAGGAGAAAAACAATCAATTCTACAAAGGCAAAAGCAAAAAGGCCGTGTAAGGTTCTTGTTAAAAGAAAATGGCTTGTCTAAAAAGATGCTTTAGGAGTTGTGATTGCCCCCATAATTTACCAAAGGTAGATTGATGTTTACTAAGGAAAAAAGAAAGCAGCTAAGAAAGCCAGCAGGGAAGAAGGATGAATTACTTGGAGGGAGTCCTCAATTAGGATGTGCAATCATGGAGCTTACTAAAACATATTAGAATGGTTGCAAGAATTGGATATGTCTATTGAAAAGAAGGACTAGCGGTGACATGATAGCAGTCTTCCAATATTTGAGGAGTTGCCACAAAGAAGAGGGGGTCAACCTATTCTCTAAAGCGCCAAGAGGCAGGACAAGAAACCATGGATGGAAACTAATCAAAGAGAGAACCAACCTAGAGCTAAGGAGGAATTTCCTGACAGTGAGAACAAGTGGAACAGCTTGCCTTCAGAAGTTGTGGGTGATCCATCACTAGAGGTTTTTAAGAAGAGATTGGGCAACCATTGGTCTGAAATGGTTGAACTAGAAGACTTCCAAGTCTGTTATTCAAAAGTTAAGGATTGAAGCACCATCAGAGCTGGACTTTGGAGGATCTACCTGGGGTCTCCTGCAGAAGATAAGGGCTCTCAAGCACCATATATTCCAGGAAGTCAAATAATATCCATTAAGCTGTGGAGAACTTAACAAAAGAACTGTAAAATGGTTATCTCTGGATCCTGGTGCTGCCCAACACCTGGTGATTGGGCCAAGTTACAAAGATTACAATAATCTATCAGAGTTTGTTGCAGAAAATCAAATCCAGAAAGCACACACAGATAACTGATTCAGCAGGATTCATTAACTTCTTTATATACATAATAACACATGAAGTAAATTTACAATACCAACAGCAGATTCTTCCAACGTGGTAGCAGTTACAGGTAAAACACAAGCAGAGGAGAGAACAGCAGAGAACAGTTTCAGTTCTGATTCAGAGTTGCAGACTAGTTTGTAGATACAGAGCTCAGAGCTTAAAACAGAGCCACGCCCAGCCTCCTTCCAGTGTCAGTTTCTAAACAGTCCTCATTGGCTGACTTTATTACCATGCCTCTGCCAGTTCATGAATATTCTGACATAATCAAACAAATTGACTGAAGCTGGAAGGAGTTGACTTCTCCATAATCTTTTCACATGGACATTCCAGGCTCCTTTCCTGGAAACCAGGGTGTGGGAACAGAATGTGACCAGCATTCATGGTTTAACTGAGAATGTGGCACAACTTGGGCTACAAGTGAAGTCTGAAAATATCTTCTGGGAGGAAAAAGTGGCAACAGCCCCAGTCACCTTCAGGAGTCAACACAACTCAAAATATGACTTGGTGTTTATGATCCCTTCTCCTCTGTCTTGATTGGAGAAAGAAGAATATTTCGAACCAGAAGGTCAAATTGTGTAAAGGAATAACAAGAAGAAAGAAATAATTTCCCATTTCTGACTTAATCAGGCACTTCTTTTGGAGAATATGGTGATTTCTAGAAGCTAGTTCAGAAACAAATTTCTGATTATTGTCTTAGCTACAAATGTTAGAGGGGCGTGGTGGCTCAGTGGCTAAGACGCTGAGCTTGTCGATCAGAAAGATCGGCAGTTTGGCAGTTCGAATCCCTAGCGCCACGTAATGGAGTGAGCTCCCGTTACTTGTCCCAGCTTCTGCCAACCTAGTAGTTTGAAAGCACATAAAAAAATGCAAGTAGAAAAATAGGGACCACTTTGGTGGGAAGGTAATGGTATTCCATGCGCCTTCAGCATTTAGTCATGCCTGCCACATGACCATGGAGACGTCTTTGGACAACACTGGCTCTTCAGCTTTGAAACAGAGATGAATACCGCCCCCTGGAGCCAGAAACGACTAGCATGTATGTGCGAGGGGAACCGTTGCCTTTAGCTTTACGAATGTTGGCTTTTGTGGGCTATGGGGGAAAAAAAACTTCTCATTTGAGCAAACTATCTCTGCTAGCTTGCTGAGTTGCCATGACAACATTGACACCTTTATAACCATAATGCCACAGGAGTAAAGTCCAACATGACTCCATCCTCTTTGTCTACCAAACCACCTTCTCTCATCTGCTGCACTAAAGGCTCGTTCACCTGATCCTGGACTCCATTCTAAACTCACGCCGACAGCCATTTCTGAAAAGAAGAAGCTGCCTGTTGCCAAACCAACATCTGGACTTGCTGAAATCTCATCAAATAAATTAGTATGTTTTTCATTAAACCCACATTTCCCCAGCTCCTGTCACATGAAATTTAACAGGAGTGACATGTGAGAGAAGAGTATGAGGAAAGGAAGGAAGGAAGGAAGGAAGGAAGGAAGGAAGGAAGGAAGGAAGGAAGGAAGGAAGGAAGGAAGGAAGGAAGGAAGGAAGGGGAGGAGGAGGAAAAGAATTTATGATGCCAACAATTCACAGATCCTTAGTTTACTTTATTGTCATTGCACCTGGTACAATGAAATCAAACACCATCTTCAGGGCACATCATGACCATGAAAATAAACACAAACACACATCCTTCACACCACATTGAATGGAAAACCCCCGACACCACACCAACACTGCACTATAGAGCAGAATTCAAAAGAGCTACTGCCCTGGGATAGAAGCTGTTTTTCAGCCTGTTTGTCCTTGTTTTTATTATTCTGTACCGTCTGCCAGAGGTTATCGTTCAAAAAAAGTTCAAAAAAAAAATCCTGCCATATGCATAGATACCATCGGAGTCATCAAATGCATTTTGAAGTTTTTCACTCTTGGAATGGATGTGCAAGTTCTTTCATTTTACTAAAAATATTGGCAACAAGAAACTATTTAAAGGAGGAGGAAAAGAAGAAGAAAAGAAAAGGAGGAGGAAGAAGAAGAAGTTGCTTCAGTTTCTATCAAATCGATCAAGAATGATTAAAACAAGGAAAAAATATTCACCACAACTTTCTTTTCAGAGCTGGGGAAAAAAAACCCTATTTTGGAATAGGCAGTACTCCTCTGGGTTGGATGGATGGAGCTCGAAAAGGACATCTGTCAAAGCAGATCTAATTCACTGTTCCATTAACAGATGCCTAAGAGCAGAGGTGAAGAACTTGTAGACCTCCAGCTGTTGCCGAACTACCGGTACATCTGACATTTCTCCCAGTCCGCTTATTCAGGAGATGATGACTGTGGAGTCCTTGGTGCCCTTTGAACTTGGTTGTTTGGCTGCAGATGTTTCATTACCCGACTGGGTAACATCATCAGCGCAAGTAGGTGTGGGGTTTTCTCCCTGTTGAAGAAGAGCAGATGATGTTAAAGAAGTCTCTCTCCTTGGAGTCCTGATGATCTCATGGACAGTTCTCTGGAAGCATTTTTAAAATTATTATTTTTTTAATTTTGAAAGAAGGGATTTGTCAGTTTCCTCCTTGAGGATTCCAGCTTAGCTTACGCTTTGCAAACTAGTTTATAAGCTTCAAAGTTTAGCTTATAACTCTGGCAAGAAGATCTAAACCAGCCTTCAATGACGTCAATCTCTTGCCCAACTTTTACAGTGATGTTCTTCTCCTCTACTTCCCTGCCTCCTTTCTCTCTTTCTTTCTTTCCTTCCTTCCCTGTCTCTCTTCTGTTCTGAACTTGGATAGCACCGATCCCCCATTTGTGACAGCACAAAAATTGGAAGCCACAAGTCAGCAGGGTCAGAGTCTCACTGTCTTCAAAGCAAACAAAACTCAACCAGAAGCAGCCGTTGAAATGAAAAAGAGAAACTTTGCAGAGGCCAGGAGCAGAACTCTTTGGCTGCAGAGCCATCCCTGCAGAGATATCAAGCTGGTCGTTCTTATTTATTTCACACATATTCCCAAATATTGGCTGACTGCAAGAAGAACTTCTTGGCAGATTCTGTGACTGAATTTCTAGGGAGAGCAAAGCCGGGGGGGGAAAAAGTCATTAAGCCACTGGCTTATTTAATGTCTGGAAGGGCTGTGCAATCCATCCAAAGCTCCTGGTTCAATTTTTGCTTCTTCTTCTCCCGGATTTCTTTACTGCTGAGACCTCAGTTCTTCTGCCAGCAGATGGCATACAAGGTGGCTGACGGGAGATAACAAACTTTCAATGGAAGCACCAATTGAAAACATAACTTTAAAATATAACTAAAAAGGGAAGAGGGGAGATGAAACTGACAAACTGAGACTTGGGATATTTCCCTTTTGGAAGCAAGCAAAACATCTCTATGACCAAGGTCTACTTTTCGTGGAAAGATTTAAAAAAAAAGAAGTTAGAGGAATCTTCCTTATTCAGCTTCAGCTGGAATTAGCTTAACCTCCCTGCTACACCTGGATGGAAATTGATCAAGGAGAGATTCAACCTAGAAACAAGGAGGAATATTCTGACCGTGAGAACAATCAACCAATGGAACAGCTTTGTGGGAGCTTCATCACTGGAGGCTTTCAAGAAGAGACTGGACTGCCATCTGTCAGAAATGATGTGTAGGTAGTTTTCTGCTTAGGTGGGTGGGTGGGGGTTGGACTAAATGACCTACAAGGTCCCTTCCAACTGTGTTAATCTGTTTAAAACCTACTTGCTAGACACTTCAGGGTCTCTTGAATCAGATCCTGCCTCCCTCCAAGGCAAGATGAAGGGACTTTCAGATTTGAAGGAGCGTGTCCTTTTTCAGTTTCCCTTGACCACAAATACTGTCCAAAGAAGACAGGAGATTCTTCTTCCCTTGGGTGCCGAGGGCAGATATAAAAAAAAAAGCTGGTGAAAACCATTGAGTTCAACCAAAGCATTCCGTCTGGAGAGATACTGTGAGTATTTATCAGGGTAGGCATCTACTTCTCTCCTTCCGGACTGTCTGTTCTTGGTAGGAGATAGCAGGTTGAGCTGGAAGGTGGGGTTAAACATGTCATCAGTTTGGAATCATTGGGAAGCCACAAGAGACCCCAGTCCAGCTCCCTGTGAATGAATCCCTTCATTGTGATCTAGTGCCAATTTAGATTTAACTGTTAGTTGACCAGATTCTAGGGTATAATAAGCAGAAATAATAAACTCTTCAATGTTTTGAACTTAGTGAACGTTCTTTGTTCTTTGTGCCTGACAATTCTGTTGCATCTTTCTACTGCCTTGCTCCTGGCCCTCTTTTTAAATGGAAATAGCAAAATGGGGACTTTGGATCTTCAGAATGCAAGGGAGATATTCTACCAAGGAATCACAGTCTTTCTCTGTGACAAGAAGACCAGATGTCTATGGAGAGTCTCAATCATCCAGGTCATGGCTGTCCAAAGGTGCTTTTTCAAGAGGCATCTGGGCTTTCTTTGTTTTTCCTTGAAAACATTTTGCTTCTCATCCAAGAAGCTTCTTCAGTTCATATAAACCCTTCTGTTTCCCACCATTCAGTCAGAACTCTTGGGAAAGCACCTTTGGGAAGGACGCCAAACTCGGAGAGGAACAACAGATTAGAGATATTTCCATGCTTTGTTTCCAGCACTGGCCCATACGCATGTCCGTCCTCCTATCCAGTTGTTACAGCTGCAGCCCATGAAGAGGATCAAGGCCCTCTCTTCCCAAGGAGGCCATGTCTCTCCCTTATCCTCTCCCCCCTGCATGCCCTAGGATAGAGAAGAAATGGCCTGGGTCCTCCTCTGACTGCCCAGCCGGCCTCTGCCCTTCCCCAGCCTCCTCCACAACCTCAGGAGCCACACTTCCACTCCCTGTCAGGTGTTCCTCCTCTCCCTCAGAGTCAGTCTCCAACAGGGGCGTGACAGCATCCAAATTTTGATCACATGGCCAGGGGGATGGGATGACTTCTGGTCATGGTTATGACTTCCAGAGAATCAGTGAACATCTGCTACTTTTCCTTCACATCTGGATCCCATATCCCAGCTGTTGCCCTAGGTACTTATCAGGGTGTTATGCTTGTTCTCCCTTCTTCCTCCCTGTCATGCCCCTGTCGAGTCTGAATCCGAGGAGGAAGACGAACAGCTGACAGGTAGTGGGGAGTGCGGCTCTGTTGGCTGTGGAGGGAACTGAGGAGGGGCAAAGTCCGGCTGGGAAGAGCAGGCGAGAGGGAGAACAAGGGAGAGGGGGTTCAGGGGAAGACCCAGGCCCACCCTCTCTTCATCCTAGGGCACGCAGGGAGGAATGGAGAAAGGAGCAATGTGGGTTGCCTGGATTACGGGGGGAGGAAAGGGCCCTGATTCCCTTCATTAGCCAGACCTGGGAAGAGAATTTAAAAGAGATGCATGCTGAGTATGGCAGCTGTTGGGAACAAACGGGAGTTTATCTTGTGTTGACTTTGCTTATCTGCATTCCTGGCATCCTCCCAAACGTGTTGAATTACTGCCATTCCTTCACATCTGGAATTCCTTCTGTTGCCCTGCCGGACTAACTACCTCATTTTGCCTTTGGACTTATAGTTACAGTTTTTGTTGACCATGTTTTAGACTTGATTCTCTGCAGCCAAAGGCTGTTCCTGGGAGAGTTTTTCTCCAGCCAGAAGGTAACCAAGTTGGAGCTAATAAAGGGACTCTTGCTGATTATCGGACTGTGTTGCCTTTGTGCCATGCCCTCGGTCATCACACTCCCTTTGCTGTCCCCCTGCCTTCTTTGACAGAACAGAATCAAATTAAAGCCCAATTTTCCAGCTTTATGGCTGATTATTTATACCACTTCAGCTCCAAAGTGCTGTTTTATAGAGTGCTTAAGCTGCCATCATCTGGATAGACTTTGCCATAAATGTCTCAGAGTACACCGAACATAATGTCCGGATGTCACAAAGGAAAAGCCCAAAGATTACTCTCAATTATTTCATACAGTCGCTTTTATTGTCTGGTTGTAATAAACCATCCTTTCCCAACATTGCCTCAAAATCAATAGCTTGCATTAAAAGTAATGAAAAGTGGTTATTAATCCTATTTAGCACTTCTATTTCACTCCCAGCCTTGGAAAAAAAGGAGGAGAAGGGAGCAATTACTCATTTCCGATCGATAGAAACATTTGCAAGGGGTCCTGTGTGCATCACCATTACAGCTGCCGTGTGAGTTAAAGACAGCAGGAAATCAGATCTAGTGGGGCTTCCTTTCCAAGGCCACAACTCCTGGCAAGCAGATGGGGGCGGGGCCAGTCAGAGGCGGGATTTGCTGGTCCTCCGAACTATTCAAAATTTCCGCTACTGGTTCTCCAGAACTGGTCAGAACCTGCTGAATACCCACATCTGAGGAGATGGTTCATAGAACTGTTATTTCCAAGATGAAATGTTCCTGACTTGCGAAGACACATCACGTCTAACAAAATTTATATACGACGTCTTAGTAACAGGGAAGATGTAGGAGGCAGAACTGGGAGGCAGAGTTAAGAGAGTCATCAGCTTAGAGTAATTTCATTCCCACAAATTTTCTAAATCTGAATCCTCTTGAATTCCATTGACTCTTCTGTTGCTGTTAGTGCCAATTAAGTACTGAATGTTGGTTGACTAGGTTTAAGCAATAAATCTTCTTAGGTAAAGGTTCCCCTCGCACATGCATGCTAGTCGTTTCCGGCTCTAGGGGGTGGTGCTCATCTCCGTTACAAAGTCAGTGCTGTCCAAAGAGTCTCTGTGGTCAAGTGGCCGGCATGTTACCTTCCCACCAAAGGGGTCCCTATTTTTCTACTTGTATTTTTTTACATGTTTTCGAACTGCTAGGTTGGCAGAAGCTGGGACAAGTAATTCCATTCTGCGGCACTAGGGATTCGAACCGCTGAACTGCCGAACTTTCTGATCAACAAGCTCAGCGTCTTAGCCACTGAGCCACCACGTCCCGATATAAATCTTAATTGCAACTTCATACGTGGTCCTGATCCTTTGGGCCTGACCAAAGGCTGAAGAATTCATGTCCAAGAAGACAATTTTTATCCCTGGACTGAGCTGGCTAGCTAATTTCCATGCTTTTGTACGGCTCCGCCAAGTTCTAGATTCTTTTCTATTCCCATCCTCAATTCTTCTATTTTCTTTTAAAATTCTACCTCCCTAATTTTGCGATAAAAAAATGTAGTAATTGCCCCCTGTGTGTTTATAGCTATAGAAAAGAGTTTTCAGAGGGCTGCAAATTGGATGGTCCATCAATCCCTCCCAGGACCAGACATCTATTTTGATCAGATCTTTTGCAGATCTGAATTCCCCAGTGGCCCCATTTCTGCCTTTAAACTTCTTTTTAATCAAAATTTCCCGAGCTTTTATCAGCGCCCAGCTCGTTGGATAGATTTATTCTGTCTTTGATACAATGTCACCCTAATGACAAGGAACACAGTGGCACATTAATTCAAAGGATGATAAACATCGGGTTACAGCGCATGCTTGTTGGAAGAGAGAAAGAGATTGCTGTAATAATAGGGGAGGGGAGGAGATGAGGGGGGGAGACAGCAGGCTCAGAAATTTCCACAGGGGACATGTAACACAACTTCACCATAACGAATCAGGGAGCAAACGCTCATTAGGCAGGGTTAAAGAGCGAGGGATGGTTTGTTTTAATAAAGTTTACCATGTCTTGATTGTCAGGAACATTTGAGGTTAAATGCTGGATGAGCTGCAGCCACGGAAATTAAATAAGAACGCGGGGTCCTTGGTGATCATGGAGCTTGGTTGTTTTCCTGCACACATTTCTTTATCCACACTAGGTAACAACATCAGTACTAGTAGGGAGTGGGGATTAAGAAGAGGAGGAGGAGGAAGAGGAGGAGGACTGTGGAGTTCTTGATGCTCTCTGAGCTGGATGGTTTTCTTGTAGACATTTCATTAGCCAACTAGGTAACATCATCAGTGTTAGTAGGGAATGGGGATTGCGAGGAGGAGGAGGGGGGGCAACTGTGTTGTCCTTGGTGCTCTCTGAGCTTGGTTGTCTTCTTGCAAATGTTTAATTACCAAAGTAGATAACATCAGCAGTGCTAGAAGGAGTAGAATTTGTTCTTATTTCTCTTGTTAACTCCACTCTCTTCTAGAACTGATGCTATTACTTAGTTGGGTGATGAAATGTCTGCAAGAAAACCAAGCTCAGAGAGCACCTAGGACCCCACAGCCTTCCTCCTCCTCCTCCTCCTCCTCACAATCCCCATTCCCTAATGACACCTCCTCTCCCCCAAATCCTACTCCCTACTGACAATGATAATGTTACCTAGTTGGGTAATGAAACGTCTGCAAGAAAACCACCAAGCTCAGAGCGCATTGAAGACCCTTTGAGCTGGACATATTCTCCTTGATTGTTAAATAAGAATTTGGGTTACTAAAACACTTTTTTCAAGGGAGAATAGATTTTCATTTCAATCACACAAACTGTGGATCCCGTCGCACTTCAGTAACCCAAAGATCGGGGTGTGAGCGTTAATAATTAATCAGTTGTACTTCTTACAACAATCCTTTAAGGCAGATCAATATAATTTCTCCCTCTTTGCCTTCCTGTGGCTTGTGAGGCTGTTCTGTCAAATGCAGCAAAACCCTCGCTTTGGCTGACTGATCATTCCATTTTTTCTCTCTCTCCTACTCCTTCACTACTATTTCATGTCTGCCAGCCACAGCTTTTCAAGTGGTTGGATGTAATCTGTTTGGCTCTTTTATGGATATCATTTATAACCTCGTATATTGCTTTTTAGGGTATTTGAAAGTCTCCCAGTGGACTGCATCGGCGAAAAGAAGAATTGCCTGGCAAGGAAACATCCATCAGAGGCTGGGTTTGTTGTTTTCCTATTTACCAAGCTCATGATGGTCCCATATTTTGTCATGTACCCTACAAAAGATGAAACTTGTAACCAGGAAGAAAGAAGGCATTCAATTTGCAAGCTATAAAGTTCAACAAAATTCAACCGAGGTGGAGAAAAATCTAGAATGACTTTGTCAGATTTCTTGTCTGTGGCGGAGAAGAAACGAAGTTTAACCTTCACAGGGAAATTCCAGGATAGAGCAACCCAACCATCTCTGGATAGTTTTGAAGTGGATCTGATGTTAGACCATTCATTCATTCATCAATAAAGTGGCCTAGAATTAATAAGTTTTCCTGCAAAGCACCTGAAAGCAGGACAAGAAACAAAGGCTCAGTGGTGGGATTCAATTTTTTTTACTGTGGGCGTGGCTTGGTGGGCGTGGTATGGCTTGGTGGGCGTGGCGTGGCTTGATGGGTATGATTAAGTGGGCGTGGCAGGGGAAGGATACTGTAAAATTTCCATTTCCACCCCAGTCCAGGGGAAGGTTACTGCAAAATCCCCATTCCCTCCTCACCCTACTAACCTGCTTTCCAGCTCCGTTCTCCTGTGCAGGGCAACCAAAGAAGACCTAGCCAATCATCTGGGACTCAATGGGAGGTGGAGAAGAGATGGGGGTGGGGCCAGTCAGAGGTGGGATTTGCCAGTTCTCCGAACCACTCAAAATTTTATTTATTTATTTATTTATTTATTTGATTTGCCAATTGTTTACAAGATAATAAGTATAAGTGTATACATAGTTGTGAATACATGAAATGGGTACATATAAGAAAAATAAAAGAAGAATAAGAGAAACAATAGGACAGGGACGGTAGGCACGTTGGTGCGCTTATGCACGCCCCCTACAGACCTCTTAGGAAAGGGGTGAGGTCAATAGTAGACAGTCTAAGGTTAAAGTTTTGGGGGTTTGGGGAAGAAACTACAGAGTCGGGTAGAGTATTCCAGACATTGATCACTCTATTGCTGAAGTCGTATTTCCTGCAATCAAGTTTGGTGCGGTTAACTTTGAGTTTGTATCTATTGTTTGCTCTTGTGTTGTTATGGTTGAAGCTGAAGTATTCATTGACAGGTAGGACATTGCAATGTATGATTTTATATACCATGCTTAAATCAGACCGAAGACGGCGTAATTCAAGGTTTTCTAGTTCTAGAATTTCAAGTCTGGTGGCATAAGGTATTCTGCAACGAGTAGAGGAATGGAGAACTCTTCTTGTGAAATATTTCTGGACTTTCTCAATTGTGCTAATATCAGATACGTAATGTGGGTTCCAGACTGATGAACTGTATTCGAGTATTGGTCTAGGAAATGTTTTGTATGCTCTGGTTAGTAGTGTGATATTACCAGAGAAAAAGCTACGTAGGATTAGATTAACAACTCTTAATGCCTTTTTGGCTATGTAGTTGCAGTGGGCTCTAGCACTTAGATTTCCACGACTGGTTCTCCAAAACTGGTCAGAACCTCTGCAAAAGATGAACACTAACCAAGGAGAGAAGCAACTTAGAACTAAGAAGGAATTTCCTGACAGTGAAAACAATTAATCAGTGGAACAATTTGTCTCCAGAAGTTGTGGATGCTCCAACACTGGAGGTTTTTAAAAAGAGATTGGACAACCATTTGTCTAAAACGGTATAGGGTTTCCTGCCTAAGCAAGGGGTTGGATTAGGAGACCTCCAAGGTTTCATCTGTTGTTCTGTTATTCTTCTCCACTCCCCAACATTTCCAGAGTAAATGTTGATAACGGCAAATATTATTTTCCCATGTTGAACATGTTTGATGATGTTTTTCGCTGATATTTTTTCACTCGGATCTTCTGAACCCAGCTCGCTCTGCAAAATCGCATCCTACAACTTGATCTCCATCAAGTCCTTTTAGAAGTAACCTTCTCCTTTTAGGTGGGAGCATCTGCTAGTTTTCTGAGTGGCCAACAATTCGTTTTGTTTGTCCTTGAATGCCAGCTGTGTGTTTATCAAGACAACCTTTGTTGCCAGCTATGAATTATCTATAGTTTCTATCCCTGCCTTTGTGCACAAAGCCTCAGGGCTGAAATCTCTTCAAAAAGTCCAACTTTTGAGCTTCATTAAACTAGACATACCCAATTCCAGCATTGTTCTTTATATGGTTTAGATTCCAGTCCTCTAATCATCTTTGTTATTCTTCTCTGTACTTTTTCCAGAGTTTCAACATCATTTTTTATATCTGGATGACCAAAACTGCATGCAGTATTCCAAGTATGGTCTTACTAAAGCATTATAAAGTGGTATTAACACTTCGTGTGATCTTGATTCTGTTCATGCAGCCTAGAACTGTGTTGGCTTTTTTGGCAGCTGCAAGACACTGCTGGCTCATGTTTAAGTGATTCTTCACTGGGACTCCAAGATCCAGGTTTAATAGCAGTAACAGTGAGACTCTTAGTGGAGACTTGGAGTCTTAGTGGACAACCAGCTAAATATGAGCCAGCAGTACGCAGTGGCAGCCCAAAAAGGCAATGCTATCCTAAATTGAATTAACAGAGGGAATCAATCAAGATCAAGCAAGGTATTAATACCACTCTATAAAGCCTTAGTAAGACCACACCTAGAGTACTGCATCCAGTTTTGTTTACCACATTATAAGAAAAGATATTGAGACTCTAGAAAAAGTGCAGAGAAGAGCAACCAGGATGATTAGGGGACTAGAGGATAAAACATATGAAGAACGGTTGCATGAACTGGGCATGGCTAGTCCAATGAAGAGAAGGACCAAGGGAGACATGATAGCAGTCTTCCAATATTTGAGGGGCTGCCACAGAGAGGAGGAAGGGGTCAAAGCACCCAAAGACCAGACAAGGAATAATGGATGGAAACTGATCAAGGAGAAATTCCACCTGGGAATAAGGAAACCTTTCCTGACCAATCAACCAATGGAACAACTTGCCTTCAGAAGTTGTGTGAGCTTCATCACTGGAGACTTTCAAGAAGAGATTGGACTGCCCTTTGTCAGAAATGGTGTAGGGTCTCCTGCTTAGGTGCGGGGTTTGGGCTAGATGACCTACAAGGTCCCTTCCAACTCTGTTGAGTCTGAATCGCTCTCCCGTTTACTACTGTTGAGCGAGTTACCACCTATACTGTACCTGTGCATTTGGTTTTCCTTGTGTAAATGTATATAAAGTACAATCCAGCTTTGATTCTGGATCTCTTCAAGCTCTATCCTTGGTGGCAGAACTCGGAAATCTTGCTCTCAAAAGGTTTCCAGCCTTCTGTGTGCACAACAAAAACCAGGTCAGTGTAATTTGGGTGTGCAAGGTATAGATTTCAGCAGCAATTCCATTCGGGCACCCTGCGAGTCTGACTTTTCTGATCCAGCCAGAAATAGAATTCAGATCAATAGGCTTTTTTTCTTTCTTTCTTATGCTCAGGATAAAGGGAGCAAGAAGGAATTAAATAGGACAGAGCAAGCCACGAATGAGGAACCAAGGGGGGAACAACAGTTATGTGTGGGGGAAAAAAATCAGGATAGAAAGGCTTAACTAACAGCTCTCTTCATTTGCCTCTGGTTTGACTGAAAGAGGTCAGGGAACACACTGGCTGCATTCACACAACCTGCTGACTACGTTCACACAACATGTTTAATTAGAGAAAGCAGGAACAGCTCCTTTCGCTCGGCATGCTGAGCTTCATTAATGTTAACCCTGATTAGATTTGGAGGGCTTAGTCCATGGCATCAACCCTGCCCATTTTTTCTTTCCTTTAATTCAGCTTGTTTTATCGAAACCGGCAATAGAGAGGAGAGAGAGAGAAAGAGGAGGAGAGGGTAAAAGGAGAGGGGAGGGGGAAGGGAAGGCTACAGAAGGGGAGAAGGGAGGAGAGGAAAGGAGAGGAAAGGGAAGGGCAGAGAGGAAAGGGAAGAGGAGGGGAGGGGAGAGAAAAAGAGAGGAGGAGAGGAGAGGGAAAAGGAGAGGGGAGGCTACAGAAGGAGAGGAGAGGAAAGAAAAGGAAAGTTAGGGAAAAGGAGGAGAGAGAGAAAGATGAGAAGGGAAAAGAGAGGAGAGGAGAGAGGGGGGCGGGAAGGGAAGGCTACAGAAGGGGAGGAGAGACGGAAAAAGAGGAGAGGAGAGGAAAGCTAGGGGAGGGGAGGGAGGAGAGGAGAGAGAGAGAGAAAGAGATGCAGAGAACATCTCTTTCCTTTGTTGCTGAGGTGTTAACATGGAGACTGGTCTTTGACCAAGTACACTAAAATGGGTAAGGAAGAGATACAGATTGTTTCAACAACTCTCCATGTCGCAGCGACGAAGGGGATATCCTTTTGCAGTCCGTCACAGCCCACTAATCGCATCCTGACGGTATCTGAAATTAAAATCAAAGCTGACACACGGACAGTGGCAGAAATGAATTAACACCTTAGCGGAGTGCAGGAAGACTCTACGCTCATTCTCTCCTTTGCTTCGAGTAAGGTACACTTCGAGTAAAGGAAAATGAAGGGGGTTAATTTCCAGAGGTGCCCACCTTGGCAAGAGTTCAGAAAATTTCCCCCAACTAACTCTCTCTCTCTCTCTCTCTCTCTCTCTCTCTCTCTCTCTCTCTCTCTTTTCCCTTTTTCTTTTTCCTTTTTTTTTTTTTTTAAGATTAGGAGGAATCGCTGCCCTTTCTGTAGCCAGCACGAGGGATGGAACACAATGGGTTTCTTATATAATTCCCTTTGAATTCAATTTGAAGGCCGTTCAGTCAATTGGCGGTTTTGATTTGAAATTTACAGAAGGGGGTCAAAGCATTAAATGGAATCAAATGCCTCCCAATCGATGCGGACAGTTTTGAGAGCTCCTTCATTCAAAATCCAGGCTCTTTGTGGAAGGGTACAAATAGCTTTTAAGAGAGGAGACTCCAATCTGAACCTGGTCATTGTAAGAGGGGAAGTGAAGACAATGCTTTCTGAGTTCATGGTGATACAAGACTAACATAGAAAGTGGGAAAGTGCCAACATGTTGCTCCTAATAAATAATTGGATTTCTTGTGAAACTTGGCTTGAGGCTCATGAATTAATTAGGGCATCCATTGGAACCCTGACATTATCATCTTTGTTTTCTAGAGTCTCACCATATTTTTTGTGTTGACCAGAATCGAAAGGAGTATTTCAAGGGGGAAAAAAAATACAGGATAGGCAACCAGACCAATTAAATAATGGTCAACAACTCAAAGAAGCCACGTTAGAATACATAAAATGCAAGGGGGTCAGTTTTCCTTCTCTCTCTCTTTCCCCCTCCCAAAATTTGCATCTCTCTCTCTCTCTCTCCCTCTCCCAAAATTCTTTTTACTGCCGCGCAAACATGTAGGAAGGTCAAAATGCAATTATGAAGTCTCTCTTCTACCTGACTATCAATCGGCTCAGCGCATACAAGCATCTTTAAGGCCAAGTCCTCCATTAAAATCAACAGCTGGAAAGAAGTTCAAATACATTTACTTACACCTTACTCAAAAATGCTTAGAGAGGAACGTTAGGCAGGCGATAACAGTTTCAACATTCGTTCTACAAGGTGAAGAGCTATAAGAAAAAAAATATGTGATAGTTTGTTGCACATTTTACACAGATTTTCTGGGTTCCTACACCCCCAAGGAGTTTAGTTGTCTGAAGGAACTTGATGTTTTCCTTTGTTTTCATACCTGTGTTAGGAACACCGGGGCCAATTAAATAAAATCTCACTTCCAATCTTCTGCTTGATTTGGAAAGCAATTCTTTTTTGGTTCAGAAGATTGATCCAGATAGATTTTGAGGTTGAAAGCCAATACTTGAGTTGGATCGATGAATTTGAGGTTTCACAAATGATTGGGAGGGGTGGAAAGAGATGGTTTGCTTTGCCTGAAATCTGTCCAAGAAATTCAATTCAACGTGATGGATCTCTTTCTGGTTTGATTTGTAAAGTCAGTTCCATTCAGGGATGGGATTAAAATAAACTTATGGTCAAATATTTGGGCAACACAGTTCTGAACTGAAGAAGTTTCTTGGACGAGAAGCAAAACGCCTTCAAAGGAAAAACAAAGCCCAGTTGCCTTCTGAAGAACTGAAGAAGCTTCTTGGATGAGAAGCGAAACCTCTTCAAGGAAAAACAAAGCCCAGTTGCCTTCTGAAGAACTGAAGAAGCTTCTTGGATAAGAAGCGAAACCTCTTCAAGGAAAACCAAAGTCTAGTTGCCATTTGAAAAAGCACCTTTGGGACAACCATGAGCTGGGATGACTGAGAACCCCCGTAGACATTACTCTTAAGTTGTTAGGGTTTAAGTGATTGTTAGGGATAACATTGGTTACTTAACTTAGTTTGGGTTAAATAATATATAAACTATGTTAGTGAGTTTAAGTGTATGTATCACTTTAAACTGTAAACCAAGTTTTTTGGGTGCGGTTGTAAAATCACCATAAGAGGGAGCAAGAGAGCTCACTGTTTCTCTGGCTTTTACTAGAATGCTGACAATGAAGGATTGATGGTGATAAACTGCGTGTTTGCTGAAAGAAGAAAAGGGGTTTGATTTTTCTTCATATCTCTGACTGCAAAAGAGATATATCACTGGACTGATTGATTGTAAGTTTACTGACCTCTTTTTCGACACTGGACTTTGCAAACTGATTAACCCCCGGACTGACTGAACTTAGTGTATGACATATGGACTGTTTTGACTATGCTATAACTCTTGCTGGAATAAAAGCTATTTAACTTGCACAGTGTATCTGTCTTACTAAGTGTAAGCTACTACAACGTTTTGTCTCACATATCTGCCTGTCTGCTATACTGCCGTTGCACATTCTGCTAGGGTGTATATCCCTAACAGTGATGTTTCTTTTGTGTTTTCTTCAGCCACTTCACCGATTTCTTGCAATTGTGGAAGAAGAAAGACCCAGGGACTGCAACCAAAAAATTATTTTGGGCCTGAGATTGCAATTTACCCATTCCTTCATTAGTATTACTGTGATATAAATGTCTACTAGATTTATAGCTTTTCCTAGCCTGCTTTTCCTCCCCCCCACCCCCTACTAGTTCTTGTAGTCTGTTGCAAAAGAATTGCATGTTGTCAGGCAGGGGGTGAGAGGAAGAACGTGGCTTGGCTTCAAAAGGGATGGTGACAGCAAGGCTGCCTGCAACACAATTCAATTTCAGAGCCATTCCAGGCAATAATGGGATGACTCTAAGCAGAACATAATGAGTAATTCACATTGTAATGCAGCCCTAATTGCTATGGAGAAGGGAGTTGAAATGGATTTTGGAGCGATCCCCTGCATTGGATTTGGTGAAGTCAGAATAACAAAGTTGGAAGGGACCTCGGAGGTCTTCTAGCCCAACCCTTTGCTCAAGCAGGAGACCCTATAACTTTGCAGACAAATGGCTGTCCTGGCCTTTCTTAAAAGCCTCCAGAGATGGAGCGTCCACAACTTCTGGTGGCAAGCAGTTCCACTGATTAATTGTTCTCACTGTCAGGAAATTTCTTCTTAATTCCAGGTTGCTTCTCTCCTTGCTTAGTTTCCATCCGTTCTTTCTTATCCTGCCTTCTGGTGCTTTGGAGAATAGATTGTCCACCTCTTCTTGGTGGCAGCCCCTCCAATGTTGGAAGGTGGCTTTTATGTCACCCCGCCCCCTCTTCATTCGACTAGACATACCCAATTCCTGCAAATGGTTCTTCATATGTTGTAGCCTCCAGTCCACTCCACTCCCGTCATGGAACAATAGGCAGCGCCACGCTGCAGTATCGCATAAATCTTTTCCCATCCCATCCTTTGCAGAAGTTGCTTCTCTCAAGTCAATGCCCTTTGCTTGGAACAGAAGAGCAAACCTTTTGTAAGGTTCATGGATATAGTCAGCTAAGCAATCCGGTTGGATGAGCCCAGCAAATTGCAGTCATAGAATCAGAGAGTTGGAAAAGATGGAATCCAAGCCTAGAATTAGCGTAATTAGGCTGTCCGGGAAACCTGCATAAGTTTACATCTGAAAAATAGTGGCCCTTTGGCTGGTGCATAGAAAGGCAGCCCGCACTTCCTACTCTGGAATTCAATTTTAGTCTGCTTTTCTGCATCGTGCCTCCCAGAATAAGGTGAACACAATTTCGGAGACAAGAACAACAAGCACAAAGCTTGAATGTCCATCTTGAGGAAAGAGTCAATCCCATGAAGAAAAGATGACTAGCTGTATTAACTTAACTTAACCCATTTTGCTTCTCGTTCTAGCCTTGCCCATTGGATGGACTGTAAGACTGATCAAAATCTTGGCTTGAAAAAGGTTGGTGCAAGTCAGTATTTGGACGAGGAAGGTCAAATAATAGAGATGCAGATGGGTTTCTATCAAACATAAGAAAAGGGAGGGAGGGAGGGAGAGGGAGGGAGGGAAAGTGAAGAGAAGGAGAGGGAAGAAGGGGGAAGGAGGGAGGATGGAAAGGGAAGAGAAGGAGAGGGAGGGAAGGAGGGAAGAAAGGAAGGGAGGAAGGGAGGGAGAAGAGAGGGAGGAAGGGAGGGAGGGGAACGGAAGGAGGGAGAGGGAAGGGAAGGGAGGAAGGGTTGATAATCAAAGGTTTCTTTTCAACTGAATATTCTGAATGCCTCCAAATAGTTTTACTGGTGTGGGATTTCACAGCCTTTGCCAATCTGGATGCTTGTTACGATTGGAATTCTTCCATTTGTTGAAAGGGAAATAATGATTTCAACTCACTATGTTTGAAGTGTGAATTTAGAGGAATGCCAGGCTAAAGCTGAAAGGTGTTAATAGGAGCCAACAGAAAGAGAAAAGGAAAGGAATTAGATCTAAAGATTAAAGACAGGAACTGGATTGGTAGAAAAGGCTCAGCTTTCAACTTAGTCCACCCAGAGCACAATGTCTGTGGGCACATCACACAATTCATTACAATTGAATCAACTCTATTCTGACTTCACATGTTGGCCAGAACACACTAAATCATGGTGTGTCTCCTAAACTACAAACTCCAAAATTTCATTTAAACCTGGTTTACAATGTTGTATCTGCCCAGCGTCTTAGCCTTGACCTGCGCAACTCACAATTCTCATCGCACAGCTTATCACACTAGAAAAGTCCAGGAAATAAATGAAGAAGCAATGAAACATGAGGGTGGGTTGAAGAAATGAAGACAACGAGGAATTAGCTCTTTGGCTTGTAAACATCGAGAACAAAAATACAACTAAATGACTATGGAGATTCTCAGTCATCCAGTTCATGGTTGTCTCAAAGATGCTTTTTCAAAAGGCTACTGGACTTCGTTGTTCCTTGAAGGGGGTTCGCTTCTCATCCAGGAAGCTTCTTCAAATCTTCAGTTCTTCAGAAAGAAACTGATCTTGGTTTTTCCTTGAAGAGATTTCGCTTCTCATCCAAGGAGCTTCTTCAGCACTGAGAGAACAAAGGAAGGAAGAAGAGCTGAAGAAGCTCCTTGGATGAGAAGTGAAACCCCTTCAAAGAAAAACTAGAAAGCCCAGTTGCCTCTTGAAAAAGCACCTTTGGGACAAAAATACAGCTAGTTTTCAGGCTGCTAAAGGAAGCATCCAAACGATAACTAGAGGGCCAGAGTCTAACTTAGACTCTTTCTTGATGACACCCCCACCCAATCATTGGAACTGTCCTCATTAGTCATCCTCTCTGTGTCCTGCCTCACAAGACTCCAATAACCTTAGAAGATGGATAACCTCTGTTCTGTCTTTTAATTGCTGGCTGAATATAAAGACAGTCAGATTAAACTCTACAAAGGCTTCCATACTAAGTTTCTTTATTGGTTCACAAGGCATCCTCAAATATAACTTACGGTTACATCGAGATTCATCTAATGTCCAATTCTTTGCATAGCTGACTTCATAGTGTAAAATTATAGTGATCTTTCATCCCATAACGCTGGAGCAAAGGGTGAGATACCAGCACAGTGCTGGGATCCAAGCAAGAGTAAAGGAAACTCCCCCAACCCAACCAAGGGTCAATTCAGTGACCAATCAGGATTACAGATGTGACCACATGACATGAACTACATTTCCCATGATGCATTAACTACATTTACCATGAGGCATAAGGGGACAGCTCCCAATTCTAACTTAACTATCTCAATTCCCAATTACCTATATACTGTCTGAACAGCACAACCTCTAAACATTGCAATCCTGAGTGGTGCAGTGGTCCAGAGGTGGATCTCTCGCCTCACAATCAGGAGGCTATGAGTTCGATCCTAGGTAGAGGCAGATATTTTTTTCTCTCTGGGCACAGTGAGGATATAACTCACCCCATTCTTAAGAGGTCCTTAAAGGGGGCATGCATAAGCACAGCAGCGTGCCTACTGTCCCTGTCTTACTGTGCCCATTTACTTCCTTTGTTCATGTTTATGTTCATACCTGTACTTGTTATCTTGTACAGGTTTGATAAATAAAATAAATAAATAAACATTTGCTGAACTAAGCTCCGCAATGGTGACAGGAAGGGCATCCAGCCAGTAAACACTCAGCTCCATTCACTTGCCCAGACTCCACCTTGCAGGGGATTATGGGGTCATTAACAGAAGGGATGCGGTGGCTCAGTGGCTAAGATGCTGAGCTTGTTGATCAGAAAGATCGGCAGGCCGGCAGTTCGAATCCCTAGCACCGCATCACGGAGTGAGCTCCCGTTACTGGTCCCAGCTTCTGCCAACCTAGCAGTTCGAAAGCATGTACAAAAAATGCAAGTAGAAGAATAGGAACCCTTTGGTGGGAAGGGAACAGCATTCTGTGCGCCTTCGGTGTTTAGTCACGCCGGCCACGTGACCACGGAGACGTCTTCGCACAGCGCTGGCTCTTCAGCTTTGTAACGGAGGTGAGCACTGCCCCCTAGAGCCGGAAATGACTAGCACATAGGTGTGATGGGGGGAACCTTTACCTTTAAGAGAAGATTATGGTGATTGCAATGGTCTACCCTGCCATCTCTGAATCATTGCCTCTGATCCCTTGTGTGTGTGTTGCTTTAGTAAGTGCAGATTTTGGCCATATCACAGAGCAAATGCAGCTGGCTCCGTAGCGGGTGGAAAATGGGTCTAATCACTCCCTGTTTCCTCCTATTTTTTTTTTTTTTTTTTGGTAGCATTTCTTGCCGATTTAAAAGGTGGCTGAGAGCTAATGAACCTCAGATTGCGAGTCTGTCTCTGTGGTTGTCATTTCCTCATATATATTTTTTTCCTGGTTGATTAGCACCCAGCCTGGCAGAGAAATATGAAATAACAAGCACTGGGGTGTGCTTGCGAGGTCACAACTTGTTCCTTGAAAAGTGCTGAAACTGCTAGGAGCTGGGACAGTCTAGCCAGAATTTAGAGAAGAGAGGGGAAAAAATGGGAGAAAAGAAGAGAAAATGAACACACAAAGAAGTTTTTTCCCTGCTGCTGTTTTCTTTTGAGGAGTTTTGCCTCTTTACTTTATTTCTGCAATGCTCTGTTTGCTCCTGTCCCATCCTCCTCTAGCAGAATTCAGAATTCAGAATAGAGCTGGAAGGGACCTTGGAGGTCTTCTAGTCCAGCCCCCTGCTCAAGCAGGAGATCCAATACCATTTCAGACAGGGGGCTGTCCAGTCTCTTCTTAAAAACCTCCAGTGATGAAGCACCCACCATTTCTGGTGGCAAGTAGTTCCACAGTGGGGAAGAATGGGGACCAGTCTGGGAGTCTGTGGAGGACTCGGACGAGGGTCCTGCGTCTGATGGGGCCAGGACCATCTGGGAGTGGGGTGCTGACTCCGGAGCCTCCAGAGTCTGGCAGCAGCAAGGCAGAGGAACAAGGGGAGCCTGTTCCCGGTGAGCGTGTGCACAGAGCTGCTAGAAGGCAAGAGCAGCTAAGACAAAAGGAGCGACTCGGGAGTAAGGCTTGGAGGTAATTGCCCCTCCCATAAGGTATAAAGGACAGGCAAAGGTAAAGAAACCTTTGCAGGAAGCAAAGTCGTTCGCTCTGTTCGGATTTAACCATGAAGCTCTGTGTGGACTTTGGTTGGTTTTTTATACAATTCATTTGGCACTCTAGTTATTGGCAGCAATTCAAGGGAGAGAAAGGTGGGTGCTTATCTTGAGGGACTGTTTGGGACTCATTACAGGCTGGGAATGAACATGATTCCCAGCGCTGAAATAAAACAAGAATTGTTTTAACTAAGTGTGTGCTTAATTACAGTCTTGGGAAGCCAGAACAGGGACAATTTGGTTCCTGGAGATGAAGGTGCTCCATCTTTGGAGGTTTTCAAGAAAGAATTAGACAGCAATTTGTCTGGGATGGTATCAAATCTCCTGCCTCGGGCAAGATAGAAGATCTCCAAGGTCTCTTCCAGCCTTAGGATTCTTTGAAAAACCACAGGAAGCAGATAGACCAGAGAAACGGGATCGCGTCCAACTTCAGCCTCCCTCTTTTCTCCCTGGGGTGTGTCTCATACTCCTCTACCCCCTACTCACCCACCCACCTTCCTTTCAGGCAGAAAAGAACTGGTGCATCTCAGAAGTAATGGCTCTTGATCAGCTTAGCAAACCCTCTTGGGCCAAAGAGAAAAAAAAGGAAGCGCTCCTGGGTTCTCCAAGGTGCAATTAGATGCAACAGGAAGTTGGGATTACCTCTTCCCACCCCCCACCCCCCACTGGCAGTGAGAATCTCAATAGGTGTGAATACCTAACCTCTTTCCTCTTTCGCTCTTCCTCCGGAGCTAGAAATGAGACAGAATCCTTTGCTTTAAAAAAAAAAAAAGAACGGAAAAAAAAACCCCCAACCAGCTATCTGAAGTTTAATAGCTTCTAGCTGCAGGCAATGGGTTCATATGCATTCCAAACTGCGCTTTGAAAGCAAATGTACCATTTTGGAAGCTATTCCACTTGAAATGCAATGTCTTTCATCTTCCCTTTTTTTCCCCTCCCCCCTTCTTCTTTTTTTCCCCTTCCTCCATCCTCACCGAGCTAAGCAAACTCAATCAATCAGGGGGAAGAAGTTCACATAGGCAAGCCAAAAAAGACGGAAAGGAAATAGAGCCACTGGCCCCTTACAGCAGTCTGGAGGAGAACGTGTTCATTCAACTGTTTATATATTAGATTTGTATTTCAGTTTTCCTCCAGGAGCCAAGGCTATCATGCTTTTTCCTCTGATTGCAACCAACGTCACCATTTTAGGAGGTACACTGGTTAGGGAGAGACAGAAGTTGGCCCAATTAGTCAACCCAGTTAGTTTCTCTGGCTGTGAGATGACTTAGATACTTAGTTCCAGTACAACATTTTTTTGTACATTTTATTTTATTGAAAGTACATACAATTTATCTTCCCATTTAACAGTGTGTCATCTGGGTACAAATATCTTATGTGATAACAATTAAAATTTAGGTCCATGTTCATTACGTTGGTATTAATTCTCTATTCTTATCTTATTCTTATCTTATTAATATACATAATATCTCTATTACAAAAAAAACATTCCTCTTCTTAACATGTTTAATTCTATTAACATATTTTCTATATTTCACTAATCTATTGGCTCTTTCTAGCTTTCATACTTTTTTTCCTCTAGCCATCGATAAAATAGTTCCCATATCTTATCATATTCAGTTTGCTCCTTCTCTTTAATTGCAAGTGTTAATCTATTCATTTCTGCACATTCTAATATTTTTCTGACCACATTTTCATCCGTAGGAATCTCTTCACATTTCCAATTTTGAGCAAATATAATTCTAGCTGCAGTTAATACATGAATAATCAAATATACATTCTCTTTACTATCAATTGCAGGTAAAATCCCCAACAGGAATATTTAGTTTTAAATCAATATGCTGTTGTATCGTCTTTTCCAAAGTCCAATACTTTGACTATGACGCAACAACGACTGTCTTTTGAGAGGCAGTAATCTTTTTAGCAACAATGCTAGAAGATTAGTGATGTTAAATCTTGCTTGTCTACTAGGCCACCAATGGGAATCTGGTTTAGAGCAAGCTTAGAGTGATCCAGAAAGTTTCTTCAGTGTTCAAAATTGGCAGCCAGAAAAGCCAATGCAATGCTAAGTTGCGTTAACAAGAGGATACAATCAAGATCAAGTGAGGTACTAATACCACTCTATAAAGCCTTAGTAAGACCACACCTAGAGTACGGCGTCCAGTTTTGGTCACTACACTATAAAAAAGATGTTGAGACTCTAGAAAAAGTGCAGAGAAAAACAACCATGGTTGATTAGGGGACTGGAAGCTAAAACATACAGAGAACAGTTGCAGTTAGTTTAGTTACTTAGTTTACTTTATATTGTCATTTCACCTTGTACAACAAAATTAAATGCCATCTTCAGTGCAGGAACTGGACATAGCTAGTCTAGGGAAGAGAAGGATCAGCGGAGACATGATAGCAATCTTCCAATATTTGAGGGGCTGCCACAGAGAGGAGGAAAGGGTCAAGATATTTTCCAAAGCACCTGAAGGCCAGACAAGGAATAATGGATGGAAACTGAACAAGGAGAGATTCAACCTGGAAATAAGAACAATCAACCAGTGGAACAGAAATTGCTTTCAGAAGTTGTGGGATCTTCTTCCCTGGAAGCTTTCAAGAAGAGATTGGACTGCCATCTGTCAGAAATGGTGTAGGGTCTGCATGAGTTGAGGGTTTGACTAGATGACCTTCAAGGTCCCTTCCAACTCTGTTAATCTGTATCTGTATCGGGTCAACGGTCCATCTCAACCTCCCACAATGGTTAACCAGATGCTTCCAAGGAGCTGGCAAGCAGAGCATGAAATTATTATTTTATTCCCTCCACCATCCTGCATTTCTTTTTGGGGGTGGCAGATTCTTAGAAGAACATGTGGACCAGTCTCATAACACCCATGCTCTGGCGTGGGTCATGTTTCTCTCCAACTCCTCTGAGTTGAAGCTGAGTTTCTACAAGCAAAGCTGCTCAAAGAGCAAAAGGATGAACAGGGATGGACGGTGAAATAGCCAACTCTTTGAAGGGGGCAAGAGATTGGTTGCATCCACGTCATTGTTCCGTGGGGTTGCCCTGGCAACCATAACCTTCAAGATATAACAATCAAACGGAGTGGAGGGAATTGAAATGGGAAAATGATAGGGAGGGTGGGAATGCAGGAGGCCAGGTCCAACTGAGAAGCCTGATTCTGAGCAATTAGATTTTTTCATTTTTTAATCATCAGCAACTGACCAAGCAACTTCATTGCAAGCCCAACAGTCACTCTGGTCCTCCAGGCCTTGGGAATGACACTCTCATTAACCTGATTACGTTTGATCTGAGGCTCTAATGCCACTTGGCACCGAGCCCGAATCAGGATGGACTCACTTTCTATAATACTCAACTGCTTCTGCCATTCGTTCTATGGACTGCTGTTGCTGTGATTTGTATACAGCAGGGATTGACAACCAGGAACCCTTGAATTGGGTGAGATTTGACATCCCCAACATCTGGGATGCCCAATGCTCTTGGTCTTTATGGAACAGTTTCTTTTTGAAACCTGAAGCTCTTCCGTTAAATGGAGAGGAACTCCAGTGATAGCAATAGCACTTAGACTTATATACCACTTCATAGTGATTCACAGCCATCTCTAGTAGTAGTGGGATTCTACCAGTTTCCCTACCGGTTTGTTGACCGCTCACTTTGCAAATGCATGCATGCGCAGCTTTCCAATGGGTTTTCCCTTCCCACCAAAGGGTTCCTATTCTTCTACTTGCATTTTTTTACATGCTTTCGAACTGCTAGGTTGGCAGAAGCTGGGACCAGTAATGGGAGCTCACTCCATGATGCGGTGCTGGGGGTTCGAACCGCCAACCTGCCAATCAGCCAAGAGGATAAAGAAAAGGAAAGCATAGGGGCAGATGGAAGGGCCGATCCTGTGCTTTTCTCTACTTTCTCCTCTCACCTGATTCTTGGAGCTTTTTTTTTTTTTTACTTTCAGTTCCATCAAACCTATATTTTGCTACCGGTTCGGGCGAACCAGGGCGAACTGGTAGCATTTCACCACTGCTCTCTAGGCGGTTTATAGAGTCAGCCTATTGCCCCACAATTTTACCCACATTGGAAGGACGGAAGGCTGAGTCAACCTTGATCTGGTCATGATTGAACTCCTGGCTGTGGGCAGAGTTAGCTAGCAATACTGCATTCTAACCACTGTGCCAGCATGGCAGAGTAGAGTAGAATAAGAATGGAATGGTACAGAACAGGGTAGAGTAGAATAGAGTAGTGTAATGTAGAGTAGAGTAGAGTAGAGTAGAGTAGAGTAGAGTAGAGTAGAGTAGAATACTTGTATACCACTTCACAATGCTTTACAACCTTCTATAAGTGGTTTACAAAGTCAGCTTATTTACCCCAACAATCTGTGTCCTTGCTTTACTGACCACAGAAGGATGGAAGGCTGAGTCAACGTTGAGCCGGTCAGGACTGAACTCTTGGCAGTGTGCAGAATTCACCTAGACTACTTCATTCTAACCACTGTGCCACCAGGGCTGAGTAAGAAATATAAGGAACTTCAGGGATAAGAAACCTGGTCCCTGCAGAAGCTTTGGACAATCTTCCCAGGATTCTTTGCCATTGGCCACGATGGTGGCACCTGATGGGAGTTAAAGCCCAAAGTCCATCTTTGAAAAGTACAGTGATGTGATAAAGCCATCTGAGAACAGTGTCCTTTCTTATTATTACTCCCCATGATGTAAAGGCAGAAAAAAGTCTTATGAATAAGTCAACTTAAGTCAACTGAAACTAAACCTTTCTTTGGTCAAATTAATCCTTGCATGTTATATATTAATCCTTCATTTTCCATAACACTATGATGCAATTCTAGCTTCTAATTTGCTAAACATATTTTTCACTTCTAAGATAAAAATATGGATGGATGGAAGGAGGGGGGGGGAGAGAAAGAGAAATAACGGACAGAGAGAAGCTAGATAAATATATCCATTATTTCTCTTTCTCTCCCCCTCCCTCCTTCCATCCATCCATATTTTTATCTTAGAAGTGAAAAATATGTTTAGCAAATTAGAAGCTAGAATTGCATCAATAGATTGATACATAGTTGGATGGATAGATGGATGGAGGAAGAAGATGATAGAGATGACAAAGAGAAAGAGGAAGACAATGGACAGACAGAAGTCAGGTTTATATAGGTTCAATAGATTTATATAGAGTTGGACAGGGATGATAGATAGATATGGTAGATGGATGGATGGATGGATGGATGGATGGATGGATGGATGGATGGATGGATGGATGGATGGATGCATAGATAGATAGATAGATAGATAGATAGATAGATAGATAGATAGATAGATAGATAGATAGACAGACAGACAGACAGACAAGATGAATAAGTAAGCATAGAAGAAATCTCATCTCAGAAAATAATAGACAGAAGCTTTAAAAGTCAGAGATTAATGCAAAGCTAGTCATTATATGCAGGAAATAACCCTGCATTTTCAAGTGTGGAAATGAGGATTTTATATAGCAAATATGGAAAACCCAAACCCGCCTGGAGAAAAAAGTCAAAAGTGCAGGCGTGCACATCAACCCACTTGTCTCAGGGAAACTGCCTTCTTAACTATGCCATCCAGAAAAGCTTTTAGATTCTCCATTCTCCTTCTAGGCTGGGATATGTTAACCTTCTCGCCTTCTGGGCCTTCTCTGCTGTCCCAGACATCTCTCCCAAAACAAATTGGCTTCCTTCCCTAATTTTGAGGAGTGCCTAGCAAGCCGTCTCACCAAAAATGGAACCCTACCTTAACAGTGTCCCTGAAAACTTCAGAACTCCTTAATCATCTTGCTTGGATGGAGAGAGAAAAAATTGAGCCAAGGGGAGCTGAAGACCTACATAGAAATATCACCTCTCGTTATGAAAATAATAAAATGTGCAGAAATGAGTAAATTGACATTAGCAATTAGAGAGCAAGAAGATAAAGAATATTATAAAATTTGGGATTTATTTTATCAATGGTTAGAAAAGTACATTGGTAAATAAGACATAATATGATATAGATATAATGATAGAGTAAAGATAAGACAATGTAATATGTTATAACGGATTATAATGGAATGTATGACATTATGAATTGAGATGCTTTAAAAAATGAAATTTGCTTGAAAAGGATGACATAGCTTATAAATTAAGTCCAATTAGTAATTAATAATAATATAATACAATGTGCATATTTATGTAAAATAAATAATAATAATGTAGTTAAAAGGGAAGAAGGACTGTTGATAGAAGAAGAAGAAGATTAGTACCGACTGACACACTGTACAATGGAAAGGTTTTATGTTTTGTGTTTATGTATATGTTTGTTAATGTTTGTTGTGAAAATAAAAAAAAATGTGTGAAAAAAAGAAGAAATATCACCTCTCACCAGCTGGAGGAAGTGCAAGATGATCTTAATTTGAAAAAAGAAGGAGATGGGGGGGGGAGGGGGGGAACCCACCTAATACAGAAGTAATGCTAGTTATTAAGAAGCTGAAGAGGTTCTTGGCCTCTGCAGGAGGGGGAAGTGAGTTAAAGGAGAGGGCGAGTTGCATTTGGTGTGGTGTGCAAGTCATGGTTTCACTAGGAAAGCTTGCAGGAGAGAAAACACTACCTGGATGGGTTTTTTTCCCCTCACTCAACAACCTGTCATGAGTTGGGCGGTTGTGGTTACCAACACTATAATCAAGACTAGCAAATATCCAGGTGCAGACTCAATATTTGTTCGGGTTGAAACATTTTTATTAAATTATAGAATAAAATACAATACTATTATTTTATTCAGACCCGACATTTTGTGAAGTCCTCGGCTGACAAGCAGTTTGTTTAGTGACCGTTGAAAGAGAGATTGGTGCTGAAAAAAAAGTGACTTATGACCGTTCACACAATCGTTACAGCATCCCTGTAGTTATGTGATCAAAATTTGGATGCTTGGCAATTGGCTCAGATTTATGATGGTTTGCAATGTCCCCTTTTGTGATCTTCTGTTCTGACCCGAACACTTTTCCAATAAGACAAACAATAACCAAAGGGAACAGAAACCTTTTAATGAGTCTTATGAATCCCCGGTTAAAAGGCTGCTGCAAACTAATTAACTTTGATAAACACAAACCTCACCAAAACTGGGCAAGACTGCCAAGAATCACAGATAAGAAATATTTCACAACAGAAGAGTCTTCAAATACCAACTTAAGATACTGTAATGTCCACGAGGCTGAGTTTCAAAATGTCTTTGCTTCCTGCAAAGAACGTTCACTTCACAGCTGGCTTTTATCTTCTTGAAGGAGGGCCCATTACCTTGCAGCCTTTCTCCTGAGTCGCCCGTGCTGCTGCAGCTGCTCTTTCCTGTGAGAAATCCTGCATACATGCACACTTGGCACAGGCTCCTCAGGAACCTCCTCATCATTGCTGCAAGTCCCCACAATCTCTGAAGGCAGCAGTCCACTCCCTAATGGTCCTGGCCCCTCATCTGAGTCCTCGCTCTCCTCAGCCATCCACACCTGCTGCCGGCTAATCACAACACCTTCTGACAAGCTAAGTCCATGGGGAAGCCAGATTAACTTCACAGACGTGTGATTGTGGGAAGCCAGGAGTGATATAGCTATTTATATAGAAATATCGCGTTCTTTTCTGCTACCCACCTTCCCATTCTTCTAAATATTCTTCCACATTTGCTAATCTGAAAATTGGAAAGACTTCTCCATCACAATTTGTGATTGAATGGAGATGTGAACAGCCAGAGAAGCTGGTGACCAGTGGTGGGATTCAACATTTTTTACTACCGGTTCTGTGGACGTGGCTTGGTGGGCGAATTTTGAGTAGTTCAGAGAACCAGCAAATACCACCACTGACTGGCCCTGCCCCCATCTATTCTCTGCCTCCCAAGTCCCACCTGATTGTCTGGGTCTTCTTTGGTTCCCCTGCAGAGGAGAACGGAGCTCTCAATGTACAGAAAAGTAAAGTCCTACACTTAGGCAAGAAAAACTGAAAAAACGCATATAGACTAGATGACCTATAAGGTCCCTTCCAACTGTGATTATCTGTTATCTGAGCTGGAAAGCAGGTTAGTGGGGTGGGGAGGGAATGGGGATTTTGCAGTATCCTTCCCCTGCCACGCCCACCAAGCCACTCCACCAAGCCACGCCCACAGAACCGGTAGGAAAAAAAAAATTGAATCCCACCCCAGGTTCTCTCCTTGGTCAGTTTCCATCCATTGCTTCTTGTCCTGCCTTTTGATGCTTTGGGAAATATTTTGACCACCCCTCCTCCTCTTTCTAGCCAAAAAACCCAAAGAATTTCACACCATTTTTTCACCCTTAACCATGTGAATTTCCCCAAACCTTCCCCTCTTTTCGGAGGCGCCGAAGTGAAATTCAAAGCTATTTCTTTTCTATCAGGCTGGAAGAGAATAAATAAATATGCAAAAGAATCATTCAACAGAAACACTAAAGCAGAGAGATCCCAGGGGGATGCAGTTTGAGTTTCTTTTTAAATCATCCAAATGAAAAAAACAAAAAACCCTCTACCATTTTCTCTCTCTTTCTCTCTCTCTTTTTTTTTGCCAATAACACCAACCAGTCATCATTCCAAAGTGAAGATCTGATATCCTGAAACTGTTCTTTATTGCTTTTCTCATCCTGGTTTTTTTTGTTTTGTTTTCTCACATTCATTGTATTTATTTAACTAAACGCTACCAGATTTTCCCTCTTTCTTTTATTTTTGGGGATTTACCTCTGTGGAAAGAAAGGGATTAGGAAGGAAATCAAATGCAAATTATCTTTAATGGTGCCCCTTTCTTCATTAAAAGCCATCATGTTTTTATTATAGTTTTGATGTCTGCATTTGTCTATGTGCATTTTTTTAAAAAAAGAAATCCACTAGAGGTGAATTGGCTACTTATTGAGGTTTGCTGTTAGTTTCTGATGATTTTCAAGGAAGAAGTCAAGAAGTTGAAAAAGAACCTTTGTGACTTGGATGATGGAGAATCTCCATAGACTTTCTGATGATTTATGATGATTATTTTTTAAAAAACACCAAATGACCAATTTTTCAGGTTTCATGGCACTTCAGAATAAACATTTTAGAAGTTTCCAACTTGTGCTTAAGGATCTGATCTCTATCGCCTTACTTAGCTGTTGGGGGTGATTATTTTTTTAAAAAAAACCAAATGACCAATTTTTCAGGTTTCATGGCACTTCAGAATAAACATTGTAGAAGTTTCCAACTTGTGGCTAAGGATCTGATCTCTGTCGCTTTACTTAGTTGTTGGGTTTTTTTCTCTCTCTCTCTCTTCTGAAAATATTTGATTTAAAAATTTGTGAATGCAGGCACAGTTCCAATCTCTTTGGAGCGATCCAGGAATACATTAAATAAAGGCTATCAGTAGGTTTTCCATTTCAGTTCGGAGCAGGGCTTTGTGTGTGGCTAGATAGATAGATAGATAGATAGATAGATAGATAGATAGATAGATAGATAGATAGATATAGATACACACACACACACACACACACACACACACACACACACACACACACACAAAGTCCTGCTCTGAACTGAAATGGAAAACCTACTGAAAGCCTTTATTTAATGCATCCTGGATTCGTATCCTTTTAATGTCAAAGATACGAATCTCTCGGCAACAGCTACTTGTAATCTGGCTATCTGTGAGAATCTGTTGCTAAGGCCAGGGCAGGGGGAAACTGTAATATCAAAAGGAAGCTTCTAATATCTCGCTTTTTCACTCGGGTTGATATGTTTCCTCCCCCCCCCTTTTTTTTATTCTTAAACCTTCGTTCCTCAGTCTTCTGATTGGTCAGTTTTGTATGTGGGCATGTGAGAGGCAGATAAAGTGCAGGCAGAAGACAGAACGTGTTGCGGCCTGTCGGCTCCTCCAGGAGCTGAATCAGAGGAGGAGGAGGAGATGTGGGAGTCGGGGACAGCATCAGGGCAAGCTCGGGGGGGAGAAGGAATGGATCTGGCAGAGAGAGACAGAGGCAGAGGCAGAGCCTGGGCCAGCCGTCAGCCCTCAGATGGAGAGTCAACAGCACCCAGGTCCGGAGGTGGCTGATGAGGAAGAGAAGGAATAGCCGGGTCCAGTGCCTGATGCGTGGATACGCAGAAGGCGGAGGAGAGGAGAGCAGTGGAAATATATGGGCCGATCCTGGGGAAATCCCTTTTCTCCCTCCCTCCCTCCTTTCCTTTCCTTCCCTTTCCTTTCCTTCCTTCCTTCCTTCCTTCCTTCCTCCCTCCCTCCCTCCTCGCTCCCCTTCCTTCCTCCCTCCCTTCCTTGCCATGGTGACGCAGTGGTTAGAATGCAGTATTGCAGGCTGACTCTTTTCACCGCCAGGAGTTTGATCCTGACCGGCTCAAGGTTGACTCAGCCTTCCATCCTTCCGAGTCGGTAAAATGATGACTCAGATAGTTGTGGGGCAATATGCTGACTTTTTTTAAACCACTTAGAGAGGGCTGGAAAACGCCGTGAAGCGGTATATACCTCTAAAAGGTATTGCTATATTCAGACAAGCGGCTATCCAGTCTCTTCTTAAAAACTTGCCATTGATGAAGCACCCACAACTTCCAGAGGTAACAAAGCAGTTTAACTGGACCATCATGTGTGGAACTGGTCTTTCACACCTTCCTTTTTACATGGGTGGTTGCTAAGTCGGAGTAAGAGACAGCTTCCAGGGAGCAAAATTAAGGTGGGGGGGAAAAAAGAGATGCTTCTGTCGTTGTTGTTTTTTTTCTCCTTGGCTGCAGAAATAGATCCTGGCATGCCTCCTAGGACACGGACAATAAATGGTTGTGCATTAAAGGGTTCCCAGCCTCTCTGCTCTTCGTGTATTGCCCAGAAACATTTTTCTTTTTCCTGTGGCCTCGGTCTCTGGAGATGCAGCAAGTCCATGGAGGAAGAGAGGAAAGTACAGAAGGGCAAGCTCAGTCAGCAGCTGAAAGTGAGAAGAACAGCTGCACAAAACCTTCCACTGGTGGGGGGGGGGGTCTATCGTTTGGAAGAGAGGTGACATCCACGCAGGCCTGTTTAAAGTTTCAGGGCACACGCCTCTCTGCAAATCTTTTACTCCCTAAAACGCCTTGGGTTAATTTACTCTGGAAGACGAGGAAGCATCCCAGATGGTGCAATATGGACTCAGCTGGTGGATTTGCAAATAATTCAGCGTTGACAGGAGCCACACTTGGGCTTGTTAATGTGGTTGCATTTTTTTTTAATGGAGGTTGCATTTCCTATAAAACCCATCACGGGGTTTAGTGGGAATCTGCTTTCCCTTAAAAACCGACAGGAAGTTGCCAATCTGCACCAACCAGCTTTGCAAGGAATGTTATTGGAATATTCTCAGATTTTTAAGAAGGTGGAGGCTGCCCAAGACTGCTGTTTGTTTGCTTACTGTTTGCTTATTCGTGTCGGAAGCATCCCAATTAATATAAGGGATGCTGTATAATGTACAACTTACAATGTAAAATGCAAGATTAAAATATGTATTTTCCCACGTCATTATAGTTGTGCTTTTAAAGTTGTAGTGACGTTTCAGCAGAATCTCATCTGCCATCATCAGGCTTGTATATTGGGTTCGTTGGGTTCGTCAAGCCTGATGATGGCAGATGAGATTCTGCCAAAACATCGCTACAACTTTAAAAGCACAACTATAATGACATGGGAAACTACCTGAACAAAGCTGAATACCATACATATAGATACCCGCAAAAACTTAAGAAAACTAATATATATGTATATGTATATGTATATGTATATGTATATGTATATGTATATGTATATGTATATGTATATGTATATAATATTGCATGTATTAACAGCACCGAGGATTATATTTGCACAATATTGGAAATATGAAGAAATACCATGAGACGAAGAGATAATTAGGAAGATACTGGATTGTGCAGAAATGGACAGACTCACATTGAAGATTAAACAGAAGAAAGAAGAGACAGAATATTATCAAACATGAAACTTATTCTACCAGTGGTTGGAAAAAAGGGGTAGAGATTAACAGCGTAATTTGTACCGCTAAGCAAATAAAATAACCCAGACTGCACAATGTTTATTAAGCACTCACAAAATGTAAACAATAGAACATTAATAAAACTTTATAATTTCCATCTGCAGTATTTGCTTTGCTTATGAAAACAGCTATCTAGATAGTTGTCTTCCTCTTTCAATAAGCTCTTTACCTCTTAAGTGCTGGCATCTGCTATGGGCTATTAAGGAAGACTTGGAGGCTGCTTCCTGCCTTTAAAAACATGTTTCTCCATTTCTCCTTTGGGGAAATATAATATTCTATCTATCTATCTATCTATCTATCTATCTATCTATCTATCTATCTATCTATCTATCTATCTATCTATCTATCATCTATCTATCTATATACACACACAAACTAACAGCAAACCCACCAAAATATTTCATTCTTCTGGGGTGGTATGAGGGCTCCCACAGCAAGAATGGGTTTGTTAGAAGAACAGTGTCAAATTTCCTTCTTAAGTTAATCAGAGGCCCATCCTTGAAGCTGATCTTGGTAGGGTACAAAGACACTTCAAAGAGATTTCCCGTTCAGCATTGCTCTGTGGTTTGCAAGTTGGCTTTTTGGGGAGAGGGGCGGGGGAGACAAATGAGAAAATATCATCCAGAATTTGACACATCCTCCAGGGAGCTGACAACCCAGTGGGGGGCATTGTCTGTCATTCGTTTGCACAAACAGCGTGTGTTTTTCCCCACCTACCTTCCCGTGTCTTACATCTCAGCCTTGTGATGAATTATTTGGTTTGCAAAATCATTCCAACCTATAATATATAAGGAGGTAGCCAGCAGGCTCTGCCGCTGAAAATGCAGCTTTTGGGATCTTGCAATAATTTCTTCCTGTAAGAGGTGAGAATTATGAAATCTCTCCAGATTTTATATTTTTACCCCCGTGCTCTCTGAGCTTGGTTTTTTTTCTTGCAGACGTTTCATTACACAACTAGGTAACATCATCAGTGCCTTTCCCTTTCAGATTGCAAGTTTCAGAAGTCCTGAATGTCCAGGTTTCCTCTGTAGCACTCTTCACCTCCTCCCCCGACTGATCCATTCTTCACAAAGCCATTTTCCCCTGCCTGAAATTTTTCATCCCTCCTTCTTCCTTTCCTTCCTCCCATGCATTTGATAATGTATATAAGTATAAACATGATTATTAATACATGAAATAGATACAAATAAAAGGGAACATTAGGACAGGGATGGTAGGCATGTTGGTGCATTTATGCACGGCCCTTACAGACCTCTTAGGAATTGGATGAGGTCAATGGTAGACAGTCTGAGGTTAAAGTGTTTGGGGTTAGTAGAAGAAACCACAGAGTCAGGTAGAGGATTCCAGGCATTGACCGCTCTGTTGCTGAAGTCGTATTTCCTGCAATCAAGTTTGATGCAGTTAACCTTGAGTTTGCATCTATTGTGTGCTCTTGTATTGTTGAGGTTGAAACTGAAGTAGTCATTGAAAGGTAGGTCATTGTAATGGATAATTTTATGTACTATGCTTAGGTCAGACCGAAGGCGACGTAGTTCTAAGTTGCTTAAGCCTAAAATTTGAAGTCTGGAGACATAAAGTATTCTGTTGCGAGTAGGGGAGTGGAGGACCCTTCTCGTGAAATATCTCTGGACTCTCTCAATTGTATCAATGTCCGATATGCAGTGTGGATTCCAGATAGATGAGCTGTATTCAAGAATTGGTCCAAATGCTCAGGATGTATTTAAATGAGAGCCACATTCAAACATAATATCTAAGGCTGGGTCCTGGGGTGTATATTTGGCTGATTTAATTATGTGATGTGGACTCTAAGCAGCTATAAAATGAAACACAGCTCTTGATTAACAACAGTAGAGATGAAAAGAAAAGGAAGACACAGAATACTTCTTGACATGAGACTCATTTTTTTTAACAATGCTTAATGAACAGAAACAGAGATTAGAAGCTAAAAAGATCCAAAAGGTAATAAAAAAAACGTTTGTACCGAAAATTCTGTAAGATGGATAAACTAATTGTATGACTATTTTGCGTTTATTATTGATATGATTATGATTAATGTTGATTAATATTGCATTTCTACTTAAAACTAATTGTGTCCAGACAACATGCTGTTCAGATAGATATGGAATTTTTATGTGACATTAAAAATGTATTAATAAAACATATATTTTAAAAAAAATAGTAAAAATTAGGGTTAGGATTGATGTTGATGATGAGCAGTGTAAACCCTAACTAAAATCTAAAGCAAAAACTATCTATCTTTACTATTACTATTAATCGTCCCATCCTTCCTTTCACCCATCTCCTCCCACTTATGACTGTATGACTGTAACCTTGTTGCTTGTATCTTTACAATTTTTATTGACTGTTTCCTAGTATGATTTGCTTCCTTATTGTACCCTGTGACTATTATTAAGTGTTGTACCTTATGATTCTTAGCTCTTGATGAATGTATCTTTTCTTTTATGTACACTGAGAGCATTTGCACCAAGACAATTCCTTGTGTGTCCAACCACACTTGGCCAGTAAAGAATTCTATTCTATTCTATTCTATTCTCTATTCTATTCTATTCTATTCTATTCTATTCTATTCTATTCTTTCCCGTATTCTATTCCATTCCATTCCATTCCACATTTATTCTATTCTATTCTATTCTATTCTATTCTGTTCTATTCTATTCTATTCTATTCTATTCTATCTTGCTGGAAAACTCTGTAGTCATGTCATTCACAGGCAGTCAAGCTAGGATCAAATCCAGTTAGAACTTTCATACTCCACCTTGTAAAGATTTTGTTAAGCCACTGCATACAATATTCAGCTTTCAAGAACCAAAACCAAGGCGGAGTTGAATTTACAGTCATGTTTTTCCAAATGTTTCCAACAGAGGGCCTCGACATCTAGCAGAACCAAGTTTCTAAATACACAACAATAGTTTCTTTTACCACTTTTAACCTTTGCGAGATCCTGCTTCCGGGCTTCCCTGCCAGTCAGCGGTTTTGATGGGATAGTTTTCTCCTGGACAGTTTTTAGGTAGGAGGAGAGTGCAATTGGAAAATCTGTGCAGGTAAACTTTCTTGGCTGAGACAGAGACAGGCTATTGATCATTCAGAGAGAGGCAGCTGGAGAATTGTTTGCAGGGAAATGCTTGAGGGAGGGAAGGAGGGAGGGAGAGGGAGAGAGACAGAGGACAGAGAGAGAGAGAGAGAGAAAGAAAAAGAGAGAAAGAAAGAGAAGGAGGGAGGGAGAGAGAGAGAGAAAAAAGTGAGAAAGAGAGAGAGAGAGGAAAGAAGGAAAGAAGGAAGAAAGGAAAGAAGGAACGAAAGACAGAAAGAAGGAGGGAGAAAGAAAGGAAGGGAGGAAGGGAGGAAGGGAAGTAAGTTGTTGGATAGTTTCATAGATTTGAAAGGATCTATGAGTTTATCCAACAACTATCCAAAAGTCATTGTTGTTTAGTTGACAGATAGTCTTATAGATCCTTTGATATCAATATTGACCATTTTGGAGAACCTTGTTTAAGGTGATCTATGGATCTAGTATCCATGGAGCTTCTCCATCATCCAAGTCATGGTTGTCTCAGAAGTGTATGTTTCCCCCCACAAAAGGCAACTGGACTTTCTTGTTTGTTTTTTCCTTGGAAAACATTTTGCTTCTCATCCAAGAAGCTTCTTCAATTCTAGCAATTGTTTCTTGGGTAGTGACCAAGAATGGTGGTCATAAGATCCAAGCAGACACTTCCATCTCTCTGTTTGATGTACATCCAACTAAGTTCCTAAAAACCTTTATCTAGGAACTGGTGGAATCTGTGCTTCTCAGACCAGCATGTGATTCACAGTGGTGATGCTATTCTTAGCTTTTTAAATAATAACAACAATAATAATAATAATAATAATAATAATAATAATAATAATAATAATAATAATAATAATAATAATAACCACCCAGGTCCTTGGCAAAGACTCCATAGGTAGACAAAAATGCCAAACCCAGCCCGAACATCTAGCTGACTATGCGATGAATAATAATAATCACCTGTATCCAAAAAGTCACGGGAACATAAAGTGGAAAAAGTTGTCGAAAATGAGACAGTGAAGATCTTCATGTTATATCACATAAACCCTTACAATCCAAACTGACTCATTAATATTTTCTTTAATTTTAATTAAGGGGGAAAAGATGAGAGAGAGAGAGAGAGAGAGGAGGGAGGGAGGGAAGGGTACACAGAGAGAGGGGGGTGGAAACCACAATAATTTAGTCTTTGAGCCAAGCTCTATTCCATCAAGTGTAAGCCCAGAGCAAATTTTGATACCCATATAGTAGCAGTCCCCAGGTAGCAGAGTCTGATAATTGAGATTCTGGCAGGAATAGAGATGTTCTAATTAAATTCTATGTGGTGGCTGTAATTAACCCATTTATTCACTTATTGTCCTCTCTGTTGATAATCCAGGTGGCATTAATAGTGCCATTCTATCACGGTTCTGCTTGGCACAGGTCATGCATTAAAAGTTAGTCGTTTGAATGTCTTGCAAAAAAAAAGAGAGAGAGAGAGAGAGAAGCTTTTAACATACATTCCAGACTAAGATGAAAGAAACAAACCTTTTGTAGCTCAATAAATTATTACTTTATTGTAACATGCAAGGAATTCAATGCCTGGGCAAGTTCCATTAATAACCAGTCAAGCACTGGTCAAAGATATTTTTAAAGCAAATCTTTATTAATAGAGACATTTCATTTATGGGAGAAGCTATTAAAAGATGATCCGTCATCATATGTATTTTTTTTTACCGAGGGTAATTACAGGAAAAAAAAATATGATTGGCAAATGGCTATTGCGCAGCACAGAAATTTAATGATTGTGTATCACAAATTGTGGTCTTTTATGAAACACTCTCTCTGTGTGTATGTGTATCATCAAATGTACACAAATAGATTATCATGATTGAATAAGGGAAATATTACTTTTTTTTAATGATCACAGTAGCCCTGTGGGATAAACATGTGTAATAAGTTGGATTTTTGTCCTTGGTTTAAGTGTAAGAATCTGATGATAAGGAACTGGATCATTGACCATAAGGTGAGGAGGGGGAAGAGTTTGTGGCTTTTGGTGTTCTCTGAACTTGGTCGTTGTCTTGCAGAAGTTTCAGTACCAAACTAGACAACATCATTAGTGGGAGAAGGAGGAGAAGGAGGTGGAGGAGGGACAAGGAAAAGGAGGAAGAGGAGAAGAGGAGGAATGACAAGGAGGAGGAGAGAAGGAGGAGGAGGAGGGAGGAGGAGAAGAAGAGGAGGAGAGGAGAGGACAAGAAGGAGGAAGAGGAGAGGATGAAGAGGAAGGAGGAGGAGGAAGAGAAGGAGGAGGAGGAGGAAGAGGAGGAGAAGAAGGAGGGAGGAGGAGGAGGAGGAGAGGAGGAGGAGGAGGAGGAGGAGGAGGAGGAGGAGGAGGAGGAAGGAGGAGAAGAAAGAAGAAGAAGAAGAAGAAGAAGAAGAAGAAGAAGAAGAAGAAGAGAAGAAGAAGAAGAAGAAGAAGAAGAAGAAGAAGAAGAAGAAGAAGAAGAAGAAGAAGAAGAAGAAGAAGAAGAAGAAGAAAGCAGCAGGCCTGAGGTGCAAACCTGCAAGAAGTGCCAGGCCTGTTTTATTTTGTTGTTACTCGGCCTTGCAAACCCAGCTACGCTTTTGAATAGTGTGTGTGTGTGTGTGTGTGTGTGTGTGTGTGTTAGTGCCAAATACTTTCATGCATCATCTGATGCTGCCTTTTCACACACACACACCCAATGCTCTCCTGCACACTCCTTGCTAAACAGGCTATCAAGTCACAACAGCTGTTTAGCTACTATTGATCGGAGCAGGATCTGAACTCTGAAAGTAGGAATCTCCTGAGCTTTTCTGCCTATCCAGCACTTGATATTTCGAAAGGGCAACACTGAAAACTGAACTGAAAGTACTTTTGCTCCGAGGCTGCTTGATGTCTCACACACTTGCCAGAGTCTGATGGGTTCAGCACAAGGTAGCAGCTCCTCCATCCCCTTTGGAAACACATGGTGCCTGTAATATAAACTCAGTTGCCTACAAAATAGCAATGGTAACTCATCCAAAATCTTGCCCGAGGCACATCTCCACGTTCTGATTGCAAAGTCAATTGTCAAACAGGAATGCTTTGCCAAAGGGGAAAACCCAGTAGTGAGAAAAAAGTGATTTGGAGGGTGGAGAGAGAGAGAGGGAGGAAGAGAGAGAGAGAGAGAGAGAGAGAGGGAGAGAAAGAGAGAGGAGGAAGATAGGGGGAGAGAGAGAGGGAAGGGAGAGAAGGGGAGAGAGAATGAGAGAGGGGAGAAAGAGAGAAGGGGAGGGAGGGAGAGAGTGGGAGGAAGAAAGAGGGGGAGAGAGAGGGGAAGAGAGAATGAGGGAGGGAGAAAGAGAGAAGGGGAGGGAGAGAGAGGGAGGAAGAAAGAGTGGGGAGGGAGGGAAGGTGAGAGACACTAAGGGAGAGTGTGAGATAAGGATGGGAAGAGAAAGAGAGAGGGAGGGAAGGAAGGAAAATGAAAGAGGGAGGGAGGGAAGGAGAGAGAGAGAGAAATGGGACTGCATCCATCCAAGGCAAGAATTGTGTAAAGGGCAATACAGGTAGTCCTTGACTCACGACCACAATTGAGTCCAAAACTACTTCTTTTTTTTTAAAGATATTTTTTTTATTGTTTACATATAAATATATTGAATACAGTGTAACTGTCCTGGCATTCCAATTCCATACCTTTTAAAAAAAAAGTGGAAACAGAATAACATACTGTATATACTATTTTAGACAGAATTGAGCCCAAAACTTCTGTTGCTAAAGTGAGAATGTTGTTAAGTGAGTTTTGCCCCGTTTTACGAGTTTTCTTGCCACCTTTGTTGGGCGGATCATTAGGAACATGATTGTTAAGTGAATCTGGTGGCTTCCCCGTTGACTTTGCTTGCCAGAAGGTCGCAAAAGGGACACACACGCACACACACACACACACACCCGGACGCTGCGACCATCCTGAGTATGAGCCCCTTGCCAAGCGGCTGGATTTTGATCACGTCACCCTGGGGACTGAAAGAGAATCAGAAGAGGGGCCCTCGGAGGTCCCTGAGCCTGGTTGTTTTCCTGCAGACATTTCAGTACCCACATTGGTGATGTCATCAGGACCAGCCCCGAGGAGGTTGCCTAGTTGGGCCCTGAAAAGTCTGCAAGAATCAGAGTATTAAGGGCGCCACAGTTGTTGTGGTTGTTGTTGCTGTTCTTCCTCTTCCTCCTCCTTTTCTTCTTCTTTTTCTTCTTCCTCCTCCTCTTCTTCTTCCTCCTCTTCTTCTTCTTCTCCTCCTCCTCCTTTTCCTCCTCTTCTTTCTTCTTCTTCTTCTTCCTCCTCCTCCTCCTCCTCCTTCTTCTTCTTCCTTCTTCTTCTTCTTTCTCCTCCTACTCTTCTTCCTTCCTCCTCCTCCCTTTTTCCTCTCTTCCTCCTCATCTTCTTCTTCTTCCTCTTCCTCCTCCTCCTCATCTTTTCTTTCTTTCTTCTTCTTCTTCTTCTCTTCTTCTTCTTCTCCTCTTCTTCTTTTCTTCTTCTTCTCCTCTTCTTCTTCTTCTTCTTCTTCTTCTTCTTCTTCTTCTTCTTCTTCTTCTCCTCCTCCTCCTCCTCCTCCTCCTCCTCCTCCTCCTCCTCTTTTCTTCTTCTTCCTCCTCCTTTCTTCTTCCTCCTCCTCTTCTTCTTCTTCCTTCCTCCTCCTTTTTTCCTTTCCTCCTCCTCATCTTTTTCTTCTTCCTCCTCCTCCTCCTCCTTTCTTCTTCTTCTTCTTCCTTCTCTTCTTCTTCTTCTTCCTCCTCCTCCTCCTCCTCCTCCTCCTCTTTTTCTTCTTCTTCTTCCTCCTCCTCCTCCTCCTCTTCTTCTTCTTCTCCTTCTCCTTCCCAACCCCCCCCACTCCCTTCAATCACGGACGGTGTTACCTAGTTGGGTAAGGAGACTTCTGCAAGAAGACCACCTAGCCCAGAGTCCCAAGGACCTCCCCTCCCCTCCTCCCGCCGCCCCCCACTCCCTTCCATCCCCAGGGTCACCAAACGCCCCGCCAGCAAAACTACCCAGCTCGGAGACCCCCACCCACCCCCGAGGACCCCTCCCCTTCCTCTCCCTCTCTCATTCCAACCCCCTCCCCGCCACCCCTTCTCAGAACCTCCTTGCCCAGCGCGAAGAGGGAAGGCGGGAGGGAAGCGCGGAAAGTTGGCCACCCCTGTCCGGGCACCTCCGGCGCGCGGCAGCCCCGGCACTCCCGCTTCTCTGTGCCCTGGGGTGGGGAGGGGGCGAGTGCTGGTCCTCCCCCCCCCACCCGGCAAGGCGGAGCCTGAGCCGGGGAAGAGGCGGAGCGAGACGGGCTCTGCCTAGCGGCTCCTGCTGCGGCGGCGGCGGCTGGTGCTGCTTCTCCTCCTCGTCCTCCTCCTCGTCCTCCGCCTTCCCGCGCCATGGCAGCCCCGCGCGGTTGGCCGCTGCTCCGCCGCCGCCGCTTCCTCCTCTTCCTCCCGGCCGCCGCCGCTTCTTCTTCTTCTTCTTCCTCCTCCTCCTCTTCCTCCTCCTCCTCCTCCTCGTCTTCTTCTTCCCCGGCGCCTTCCGTGCTGCCGCTGCTCCTGCTGCTGGCCAGCGGACCGGGCCCCGTGGCGGCGGTGCAAGCCGAGCCGGGCGGTGGCGGAGGAGATGGAGGTGGAGGAGGAGGAGGAGGAGGAGGAAGCAGAGGGACCGGCGGCGGCGGCGGTGGCGGCGGGGCCAACAGCCGCGGAGGAAGCCGGCCAGCGAACAGCCCTTGCCGGGAGAAAACGGTGACCGTCTCCACCTTGCCGGTGCTGCGGGAAAGCGACCTCGCCTGGAGGAGCGGCGGAGGCGGAGGAGGAGGCGGCGGCGGCGGCCCCTCGGGTGGGTCCGGCGCCTTCCCGTCTTCAGCCTCCGCGGCCGCCGCCGCCGCCGCTGCTGCTGCTGCTGCTCCGGGCTCGGTGCCTCCCGGCGGCGGCAGCGGCGATTCGCGCTTGCTGCTTTTCGTCCGGAGCGAACTGCCGGGGCGCGTGGCGGTGCAAGACGACCTGGATAACACGGAGCTGCCCTTCTTCACTTTGGGTGAGTGAGGGGCCCCGAGACGGAGACCGACCCCACCACCACCACCACCACACACACACACACACCTCCCCGCCTTCCTTCCTCCCGGTTTCTCCCCTACTACTCCTGGGGAGGGGGGCGCTGTGTTTTGGGGAAGGTGGGAGGCTGTGGTTGCCTGGGCTCGCACTGACCCCCTGTTTGCCTTCCTCCCGGTTTCTCCCCCTCCCCTCTTACTCCTGGGGTGCGTGTTTTGGGGACGGGGTGTCTCTGGCTTCCTGGGCTCGTAGTCACCCCTTCCTTCCTTTCTTCCTCCCGGTTTCTCCCCCTACTACGCCTGGGGGTTGTGTTTTGGGGAGGAGATGTCTGTGGTTTCCTAGGCTCGCGGTGACCCCCTTCCTTCCTTTCCTTTCCTTTCCTTTCCTTTCCTTTCCTTTCCTTTCCTTTCCTTTCCTTTCCTTTCCTTTCCTTCCTTCCTTTCCTTTCCTTTTCCTTCCTTCCTTCCTTCCTTCCTTCCTTCCTTCCTTCCTTCCTTCCTTCCTTCCTTCCTTCCTTTCCTTTCCTTTCCTTTCCTTTTCCTTTCCTTTCCTTCCTTTCCTTTTCCTTCCTTCCTTCCTTCCTTCCTTCCTTCCTTCCTTCCTTCCTTTCCTTTCCTTTCCTTTCCTTTCCTTTCCTTTCCTTCCTTCCTTCCTTTCCTTTCCTTTTCCTTCCTTCCTTCCTTCCTTCCTTCCTTCCTTCCTTCCTTCCTTCCTTCCTTCCTTCCCGGTCTCTCCCCTTCTACTCGGGGTGTGTGTGTGTGTGTTTTGGAGACGGGGTGTTCTGGCTTCCTGGGGTCGTTGTACACCCCCCCATCTCTTCTGCTCCTGAGGTGTTTGTGTGTGAGGAGGTGTTTTGGTTTCCTGGGGTCGTTGTGACTTCCATCCACCCATCCCCCGATCCTTTCTCTACTTGCTCCTGGAGAACAGAGGCTCCCTTCGCCCGCCGTGCGTCCTTGGATACTTGGTAGCCCAAAAAGAAAAAGAAAAACCTAGTCTTTTTTTGGGGGGGTTGCGGAGTTGAGAAAGAAGGAAAGCCAAGTGCAGGGGTTGCTTTCCCACGAGACGCTCAACAACCCGTGTATCCCCGAAAGCCCCGGGTGGCTGCTGCTTCTCTGCGCCTCGGTCCCGTCGGTATTTTTATTATTAAATATCTGCGGAGATTCTCCCTCATCATGGCTACAGTTGTTTCAAAGGTGCTTTTGCAAAAAGCAAGTTAAACCTGTTTTTTTTATCCATCCTTGGGGAGGGAGAAGAACAAGGAGACATTTCTCTTGTCATCCAAGAAGCTTCATCAGTTGTGGTCAGTTGCGGAGGGTGTTTTAAATCCCCCCCCCCAGAGGCTTGGCAGGTGCGAGAATCCAACCCTCTTGGTTTTGCAACGCGGTCCCGTGTACCATGAGGAAAAAAAAATGCTAAAAGGCTTGAGCGGATGCAGGCAGTGTTTACGTTCTTAGCTTTCCTCTCCCTTCCTTTGGACCCCCGCTCCTCCCTTTCCCGCTTTCCCTTCCTCCTCCCTCCTCCTCCCATCTATTCCCACACTTCTCCCCTGCATTATTCTTCCCTCTTTCTCTCTCCCCCCCTCGATAGGTGTGCATTTCAAGTGAGGCGTTGGGAGGGCTTTTCTACTTGAAAAAAAAAGTAAACGTGTTCTGTGCCCCCATCCTTCATGGAATCGAGCCCTAGAGATTCAGGAAAGCACGTGCACAAAAGTTTTTTTTTTTAAAAAAAGCATGAAACTAACAACGTAGGAAAAAGGAAAGAGCAACTGTTATTTCTATTTTTTATGTTAAGAATAGGTATGGCCAAAATGATTGCTAAGAAAGTCGCACTGTGTTCAACTGTTTTTTTTAATGTTTACTTAATAAAAAAAATGAATAAAAAAGTAAAAAAAAAAATAGACAAACCCGTTCCCCCGTTTCCTTCCCAAGCATTAAGAAGGTGCCAGGGAATTCTTGTAAAGGTGTATTTTAATTGCTGGTAGGTTCCTCTGGGCTGCAAATTAACCCTCAACCATTTCCTTGTCTTCGCTAATATTTCATCATACTGGTGCTCCATCCCACTGTGAGGACAGCCAAAAGAGATGCCTCTCTCTTATGAATTCTGGGGAGGAAATGCAGTGATGTGCAACGTTTAAAAGCATGGATAGGAGAGGTTGGATGCATACCTGTCCGGATTTCATGAGAATTCCAAGTAAAAAGAAGAAAATAGAATGGGAAGGAGGCACTGAATTTAAGCTCCAGATTCTTGAATAAGGAAATAAAGTGTCAATAAAGGAGTATTGTTGTATGTGTATGTATGTATATGTATATGTATATGTATATACATACATACATACATACATACATACATACATACATACATACATACATACATACAAAAGTGAAATACCACTCATGCATCATCACAAAATCTCCAGAACCGTAAAGCTTAAAAAACTTGAAATTTGGCACATATGTTCCTCTTGGCTTCTAGGGGCTCGCTAAGAAAGGATTTTTCAACATTTCTTATATTAATTATATTATTATTATTAACACGCTCTGATGCTAAGGAGTTCTTACTCCCCCTCCCCACCTGAAAAGAAATCTCCTCCAAATGCAAAATACAAGCAGAGGAGAGGAGTTACAGTTTCAGCTTCAGTTTCACAGCTTTAGTACAGAACGGTTGAGCTAAGCCATGCCCAGGCTCCTTGCTGTCTCCTTGCTCACACAGCAAATACTGTTTCCGTTTCCAAACATCCCTCAATTCTCTCACACACTGACTGGACGTTAGCCAGATGAATACTGGATGGATGCTGGTAGGCAGAGGCAGAATTCCCCCCCCCCTTATTTTCCTCCCCAAAAACTAAGCCTGACCATATAGTTTTGTAGCGAAGCACAGGGATCGAGCTAGTTTGAGAATATTTGAACCCTGAGGTGAAAAGAAGATGCCCTGCAAGTCATGGGCTGACCTGTTGAGTTGGCTGCCCTTCCGTCCCATGAGTAAATCTGCCAAGGATGACAAGCAACAGTGCATCCTTGATGGCCCTGCTAGGCGCTGCACAGAATAGCTTTCGTACTCCAGTAGTCTAGGTGCCTGGTTCCACTAAATTGTCTCTCTCTTTTGGGCAAAAGAGTTGTGTGCCCTTCTCACCATGTGCAGGACACATGGCATAGATTGAGAAGCTTCAATATGTCAGAAATGACCGGGCTGCCCTTGGCCAACTGCAAGGAACGGACTTGTGGGTAGAACATGAAAGGGGCAAGAGAAGATTGTGAATTGTACAGGTCATTAGAATAGAATAGAAAGCTGGAAGGGACCTTGGAGGTCTTCTAGTCCGGCCCCCTGCTCAAGCAGGAGAACCTATACCATTTCAGAGAAGTGACTGTGTAGTGTCTTCTTAAAACCTCCACTGTCCACCCACAATTTTTGGAGGCGAGCTGCTCCACTGGTTAATTTTGTCCTCGCTGTTAGGAAATTCCTCCTTAATTCCACGTTGCTTCTCTCCTTGGTTAGTTTCCATCCATTGTTTCTTGTCTTGCTTTCTGGTGCTTTGGAGAATAAGTTGACCCCCTCTTCTTTGTGGCAGCCCCACAAATACTGGAATGCTGCTATCATGTCACCCCTCTTTTCTCTAGACCAGTGAGGGCAAACCTTTTTGGCACCAAGTGCCCAAACCGGAATGCGCATGCATCTGTGAGTGCTGGAAACCGGAAGACCAGCTGGTCTTCAAGTTTTTTCTGCCTGTTGTCTTGGCTGTTTTTGGGGTCATTTTCAGGCCGTTTGGGGGTAGAAAAACGGCCTGGAAATGGCCTGGAAAATGGTCTGGGTTTTTTGGCCGTTTTTAGCCATTTTCGGGCCATTTTCAGGCCGTTTTTCCAACGCTCTGGTGCTCCTGAAGACCAGCTGGCCATCATTCATGTGCCCACATAGAGGACTCTGTGTGTCACCTCTGGCACGCATGCCATAGGTTTGCCATCATGGCTCCAGGCTAACCCAAACCCAAATCCTGCAGCCGTTCTTCATATGTTTTAGTCTCCAGGCCTTTGGTCCTGTTAGTTCCTCTTCTCGGGACTTTTTCTCAAAGCCTCAGCATCTTTTTTGTAATACAGTGACCAAAATTGGTTGCAGTATTCCAGGTGTGCCCTTACTAAGGCTTTATAAAGTGCTACTAATACTTCACTTGATCTTGATTCTGTGCCTTGGTTTACACAACCCAGGATGGTATTAAGGTCAAACCATGGGAGGTTATTCTGGAGGGAGCAGAAGTGATATAAGGAAGGTTGGATAGTATACTAGATGTTACAGATAGTTTTCAACTTACAACAGTGTTTAGTGATGGTTCACAGTTGCAACGGCACTGAAAAAAAGTGACTTAGGAATGTTTTTCAGTCTTATGACCGTTGCAACATCCCCATGGTCACATGACTTGTATATTCGGATGCTTGACCACTGACTCACGCTTATGATGGTTGCAGTGTCCCAGGGGTCATAGTATCCCTTTTTGCGGCCTGACTAACAATGATAATGCGGAAGCCAGATTCACCTAACAACCGTGTTACTGATTTAACAAGTGTTTGCAAAATGGGGCAAGACTCACTTAACAAATGTAAGAAATGTTTCACTTAGCAACACAAATGTTGGGCTCATTTGTGGCCGTACGTCGAGGGCAATCTGTGTTGGAAGGAGAAGAAAACATTCAACACTTTTTGGCATGTGCAAAATAACTTCGTAGGTCTGAAGATCCTGGAGAAGATTCTATTCTTAATTCTTCTTCTCCTTCTCCTTTTCCTCCTTCTCCTTCTTCCTCTTCTTCCTCCTCCACCTTTTTTAAAAAAAAGGGATTTTTGTGTTATATCACACACACACACACACACACACACACACACAAAATAGGAATGCGCTTCTTTCCATCTTGCATTCCTCAATCATCAACATACCACGGTTCCCTGGGCAGTGTACAAATCAATTACGGCCATGTAATTAAAAATAAAACAATGCAAAGTAATAAAACAGCAATATAATAAGATATAACAGAGCAACCACATACTGCCAGAGACAGTTCATGAAATCACGAGCTAACTAGCAGTAGCGATTGTGGTGAAAAGGGAGCAAACCAACTTTGGAATTGAGGTTGCTTTTTTTTTTTTTTTTAAAGGGAGATGGGGAGGGACCTTTTTTTGAAATGGGACCTCAAAGTTTGCCCTGGGAGATCGAGAGGTTTTCCAATATAGTTAGTGAGAGAAGAATCCAGTTGGGCAACTCCTTTAGGGATCTCCCCTAAAGGGAAAATAGATACCGAACTTTCAAGCTGCGTTGTAGAAAAAGGATGTTCAAAGGGGAAAAAGTCCACCATGGTATTGGTGGGAGGAGATGATGCGGTAGATAAGAAAGGAACGAGGAACGAAAGTAGAATGAGATGTTAAAGCGAAGAAGCAGAAGCCCACTGCAGAAGAGACCACCTCATCCACCTCTAAGTAAATTATTTAAAATGGCGGAGGAGGAGAAGTCTCTTTGGAGCCCTATTGATCTCATGGAAGCATTTTTAAAATTATTTATAATTTTATCTGTCAGAAACTGAGATCTGTCAGTTTCCTCCACGAGGATACCAGATTAGCTTATAAAGTAGCGGAGGAGAAGGAGGAGGAGGAGAGCGCAAGCTAAAACCAAAGTGCTAGATGGAGAAATTAAAGGCAGATGTTGAATATATTTGGGGAACAAGAGGCAGTGTTTGCCATCAGAAGCCATTCCTTGTACAGGGGGGGAAAAAATCACAAGAATGTTTGCCAGCAGGATTTGAATTCCTGCCACATTTGGGAAAGGTGGGAGCAGAAATGCCAGGTGCCCCTGTTTTCTTGGGGTTCAAATCAGGTAGCAGCGGTAGCTCTAGTTGTTTGTGAAAGAGAGTGGGGGGGATATTTGACCCCTTTCTCTTTAACGGAGCAGGGAGAAACCATGAAGAACATAACGGTGGAGTTGAAGCAACCTTCATGGTGGGCCGGTTCTGTTGGGTGCTTTGTGAGTTTTCAGGATGCTCCAATGATGGTGGTGGAGGTGATGATGATGATGGTGGTGGTGGTGATGAAGGGGATGGAGATAGTGATGGTGAGAATGATGAAGGGGATGGTGAAGGGGGTGGAAATGGTGATGAGGATGAAGGGGATGAGGATGAAAGTGATCAGAATGAAGATGATGGTTGATGAGGAGGAGGAAGGGGATGAGAATGAAGGGGATGCTTGACAATGATGAAGATGATGATGATGAAGGTGATGAAGATGTGGATGTGATGATGAGGGGGTGAGGAAAGTGATGAGAATGAAGGAGGTGAGGATGAAAGTGATCAGAATGAAGATGATGGTTGATGAGGAGGAAGGGATGATGCGAAGGGATGCTGACAATGATGAAGATGATGATGATGAAGGTGATGAAGATGTGGATGATGATGAAGGGATGAAGAAGTGATGAGAATGAAGGAGATGAGATGAAAGTGATCAGAATGAAGATGATGGTTGATGAGGAGGAAGGATGATGTGGAAGGATGAGAATGAAGGGATGCTTGACAATGATGAAGATGATGATGATGAAGGTGATGAAGATGTGGATGATGATGAAGGGGTGAGGAAAGTGATGAGAATGAAGGAGATGAGGATGAAAGTGATCAGAATGAAGATGATGGTTGATGAGGAGGAAGGGGATGAGAATGAAGGGGATGCTTGACAATGATGAAGATGATGATGATGAAGGTGATGAAGATGTGGATGATGAATGATGAAGGGGTGAGGAAAGTGATGAGAATGAAGGAATGATGATGATGAAGGTGATGAAGATGTGGATGATGATGAAAGGGGATGAGGAATGTGATGAGAATGAAGGAGATGAGGATGAAAGTGATCAGAATGAAGATGATGGTTGATGAGGAGGAAGGGGATGATGACGAAGGGGATGAGAATGAAGGGGATGCTTGACAATGATGAAGATGATGATGATGAAGGTGATGAAGATGTGGATGATGATGATGAAGGGGTGAGAAAGTGATGAGAATGAAGGAGATGAGGATGAAAGTGATCAGAATGAAGATGATGGTTGATGGGGAGGAAGGGGATGAGAATGAAGGGGATGCTTGACAATGATGAAGATGATGATGATGAAGGTGATGAAGATGTGGATGATGATGATGAAGGGGGTGAGTAAAGTGATGAGAATGAAGGAATGATGATGATGAAGGTGATGAAGATGTGGCTGATGATGAAAGGGGTGAGGAAAGTGATGAGAATGAAGGAGATGAGGATGAAAGTGATCAGAATGAAGATGATGGTTGATGAGGAGGAAGGGGATGATGACGAAGGGGATGATGACGAAGGGGATGCTTGACAATGATGAAGATGATGATGATGATGAAGATGTGGATGATGATGATGAAGGGGGTGAGGAAAGTGATGAGAATGAAGGAGATGGTCGATAATGATAACAGTGATGAAGGGGGATGATGAAAAAGGGGAGGAGAATGAAGGATATGGTTGATAAAGTTGATGATGATGAAGGTGATGAGAATGAAGGTAACAGAGAGGAGGAGGATTTTCAGATGTGACAGTCTATTCTGATTCATTTGGGATTCCTCTGGAGCTTTGAATTTCCACCTGAAGATCCCACTCAGAAGTTGAGGATGGCGTTTTGTTTTGCTTGGATGGGGAGAAGAAGAAGACAACCAAGGAAGCATCTCTGGGGGTTTTTAACCCCCAGATATAGTTAGGAAGCTTCTGGGTAGACGAATTCTTGATCTAGAAGACAGCATCCAAAGAATTGGTTTAGCTTATAACTGGTTGGGGCAATTTGGGATATAACTCTGAAGTCTAACACGTGAAATCTATGGATGTTTTGTTGAGCGTTTATATTTCTAGTTGCCACACGTATTTTGCCTGTTTGTTGACACATTTTGCCTTGTGGGAAACGAAAGTTTGCTTCTTCTGAGCACACTGGGAAGAAGCCGTAACGTTTCCCTTATTTCTTGTTTTAGCCAATAATTGCTTTTATTAGCAGTCATTTCATCTGCAAGACTTTGCAGCTTTCGAGACACCGCAGTTTGAGGAAAGTCTTGGCGTTTCCTTTGGCAGGATTCCCATAGTTTCCTTGGTAACAAGATGCAAGTGAGTTGGCCACGATAGTTGCCTTTCTGACTAGCCTGCCTTGTGGTGCCCCATCCAGTTCCTAACCAGAGCCATTCCTGTGTGGCTTTTTGGGAGGAGCAAGGATCAGCTGGGGGCGGAGAAGTTAATTTAATGTTCCTGTTGTTTTGTGGTGATTTATTCTTTGGTTTCCATATTTTTCAATTGAAAGATCATGATGTATTTTCCTCCCTCCCTCCTCCCTCTCTCCTTCCCTTCCTCCCTTTCTGCCTTTCTCTCTGCCTTTCTTTTTCTTTCTCCCTTCCCTTGCCTTCTCTTCCCTTTCTCTTTCTCTCTCTCGCTCTGTTTTTCTTTCTTCCATCCTTCCTTCCTCCCCTTTCTGCCTTTCTCTTTCTTTCTCCATTCCCTTCTCTTCCCTTTCTCCCTCTTTCTTTCTTTTTCTTTCCTCCTCCCTCCCTCTCTTCCCCTCCTCTTTCTTTCTTTCTTTCTTTCTTTCTTTCTTTCTTTCTTTCTTTCTTTCTTTCTTTCTTTCTTTCTTTCTTTCTTTCTTTCTTTCTTTCTTTCTTTCTTTCCTTCCTTCCTTCCTTTCTCCCTTCCTTTCTCCCTTCCCTCCCTTCTGGCTTTCCTTCCACCTTCCCTGCTTCTCTCCCTCCCTGCCTCCTGTCCTTCTTCCCTCCATTGCTTCTTTCTTTCTCTTTCTTTCTTTCTTTCTTTCTTTCTTTCTTTCTTTCTTTCTTTCTTTCTTTCTTTCTTTCTTTCTTTCCCTTCCTTCCTTCCTTCCTTCCTTCCTTCCTTCCTTCCTTCCTTCCTTCCTTCCTTCCTTCCTTCCTTCCTTCCTTCCTTCCTTCCTTCCTTCCTTCCTTCCTTCCTTCCTTTCTTTGCAAGGAGGTTTCCTTAGGTCCTATTTCCTATTAGAGTTGGAGCTTTGGAGCATGGGTCTTCCAAACCTTCCTTCCTTCCTTCCTTTCTCTCTCCCCACCCATCACACCCCTCTCCAGTTCATTGCCTCTTGCAAAAAAAAAAAAAAAAAAGATTTATATACCCATATATGTAGCAAACCATGGCATCCTCCACCGAGTGGCAGTGTTTGCAGGTGAGGAGGCTCTGAAAGGGATAGGTAAATTAACAAAAAAAGAAGGGAAGATGTAACATTTCAGACAGTTGCCAGACAGGTAGCTTTGCTACAACAAATGGTTTGCCTACCTAGAAATGTTCGTCTGTTCTTCTTACTCGCCATAGTAGGGCCGTCAGGAATCCTCACTCGACTTTCTCAGGCATTTCAGGACTCAAGGTGAAAGGAAGAGAGGTGAGCAATAACCCAAACCTTGTGCCTTTTGTTCTAGTATAGAACAATCCTGCCAGGTCTTGTCAAGATTTTTGCAGTTTTATCACAGCTGACTGGTTATCCCCCCTGCAACACCACCCAGAAAAGGAAAACATTTAAAAGATTGCAACCCAGATGGAGTCTCACATCTTACGACAGAATTGCTGAAGTGAGCTGCTGATCTCTCAGCAAACAAGCTCACAAATCTTCCTGTGATTTCCTGGCCTGGCTTCCCGCTGCTTCTACTTGAAAACTCGGGCGCAAATTCAACGGCTCCCGTGAATTTTAGATAATCAGTGGTGGTTGCTTGTGTTGCACAAGAAGGACTGGAAGAGATCTGGCGTCATTTGGGGCAGCCTTGACCTTAAGACTTGCAAAGATTTCTCCCAAAGTTCTTTCCGTACGGGCAGTCATTAACCTTAACAGTGATTAACAGAGTTGGAAGGGACCTTGTAGGTCATCTAGACTAACCCCCTACCCAAGAAGGAGACCCTACACCTGTGATGGTGAACCTATGGCACGCAGAGCCATTTACATGGGCACGCGAGCCCCAGCCAAACATAGCTGCACTGCACACGCGTGTGCCTCCCAGCTAATTTTCAGCCCGTTTGAGGCTGTTTTTGCCCTCCTGGAAGCTCAAGGGAAGCCTCTGCAGCCTCGGAAATACCAGAAGTACCAAAACGGGCCCGTTTTTAGCCTGCAGAGGCTGCAGAGGCTTCCCTCAAGCCTCCGGGAGAGTGAAAACGGGCCAAAATCAGCTGGTGCAGGTAAAGGGCGGGGGAAGGGTGTTGCACACGCATGCACCGGGGGCGCATTGCATTTGGCACAGCCCAACAAAAAGGGTTGCCATCACTGCCCTACACCATTTCTGACAGTCCTCGACTTGCGACTACAACGGAGCTCCCAAATTTCTGTCACTAAGCCAGACGGGGCACTTCCGTGAGTTTTGTTCCATTTTATAACCTTCCTTTGCCTCGGTTCTTCGGTGAATCCCTGCCGTCGTTAAGTGGGACACCTGGTCGTTAAGCAAATCTGGCTCCCCCCCTTGGACTTTGCTTGTCAGAAGGTCGCAAATGGGGATCGCGTGACCCTCCGCCGGGACACTGCGCCTGTCATAAATGAGTCGGTTGCCACTGAGCGTCTGAATGTTGATCACGTGGCTATTGAGGATTCATCAATGAAGTGCGATGAACGGTTCCCAAGTCCCTTTTTTTTCAGGGCTGTTGTAACTTTGAACCAGGGGTGAGATTCTTTCTGGCCGGACTGGCTCTATGGAACCGGTTGTTATGATTCTGCGCAGTTTGGAGAACCAGCAAATCACGCCACTGGCTGGCCCCTCCCCTCCCCTCTCCTCTCCGCCCACTCACTCCTTACCTGGCATGCGCACCATCCAACTGTTGTGCCTTTGCCTAATTTTTGGTAAGTTGCTATTTTTCCTTCCCCCCCCCTCCCCGACCATCAGCTATTCCGACTATCAGCTGTGCCGGGAGATTTAGATTAGCTAGAAAACAGGAAATCGTTGGATTTCTTGCTTTCTAGCTAATCTAAAAGCAGAGCCGAACCTTCCTTAGGACTGAAGCTTCTATTTTTCAGCGCAGACTCAGGTAGCAGATGGCAGAAAGGTAGACCTCTGAGTGAATCTGTGATTCCGTGAGCAACTCAATCTGCCTGCCTGCTTTGCCTGATTTTGGGTAAAAGTTGCTCTTTTTAAAAAAATAAAAAAACCAAATATTTACATAAATACAATATTTACATACAAGCCGCCCAACTATCAAACCATGCCCAGCCAGTCACATGACTACCAAGCCACACCCACAAATCAGTTAATTAACTAATTAACTGGTTGATAAGAAATTTGAATCACACCCCTGCTTTGAACAGTCACTAAACAAACTGTTGTAAGTCAAGGACTGCCTGCGTTAAATATCCATACGATGCCCAGGTAAAGATTTGGTAGGAATTACAGCCAGGAAATTCCATTTCAGGTTTTTTTTAAATTGGTGATTGTTCTGTTTAATGGATGGTTAACTTGTCCTTTCCTTGTTCCACTTGAACTGGACTCCTTGCATAACTCCAGAGAATGACAATTCTTGCCCCCTTTTGATTTTTGCGGAGGCACAAAAAGGAAGGAAAAAGGGGGAACTTCAAAAGCTGTTTTTAATTATCGCCCAAACCTCTGTTTGGAGTTCTAGGGTTGATTTGTGAGGATATTGAGCAGTTCTGATCTATGGATGCTCTAAAGGAACGATGGAGGGTATTTTGTGAATGATGGCAGCCGATTCCTGTATTTCATCTGCAAGGGAAATGCTTTATGGGTTTCATTCATTAGCCAGACACGTGCCAATTAGTCTGACAAACGATGCCTTCTTATTGGAGTGGTTATGCACAAGGCAGAAAAGAAATCCCCGAGTTAGAAGGAAGGAAGGAAAGGAAGGAAGGAAGGAAGAAGGAGGAAGGAAGGAAGGAAGGAAGAAGAAGGAAGGAAGGAAGGAAGGAAGGAAGGAAGGAAGAAGAAGAAAGAAGAAAGAAAGAAAGAAAGAAAGAAAGAAAGAAAAAGAAAGAAAAAGAAGAAAGAAAGAAAGAAAGAAAGAAAGAAAGAAAGAAAGAAAGAAAGAAAGAAGAAAGAAAGAGAGAAGAAGGAAAGAAAGAAGGAAGGAAGGAAGGAAGGAAGGAAGGAAGGAAGGAAGGAAGGAAGAAAGAAAGAAAGAAAGAAAGAAAGAAAGAAAGAAAGAGGAAGGAAGGAAGGAAGGAAGGAAGGAAGGAAGGAAGGAAGGAAGGAAGAAAGAAAGGAAAGAAGGGAAAGAAGAAAGAAAGAAAGAAAGAAAGAAAGAAAGAAAGAAGAAAGAAGAAAGAAAGAAAGAAAGAAAGGAAAGAAGAGGAAGGAAGAAAGCAGGAAGGAAGGAAAGAAGGAAAGGAAAGGGAGAAAGGGGAAGGAGAAAGAAAAGGAAGGAAGGGAAGAAGGAAGGGTGGGAAGGAAGGGAAGGAAGGGGCAAAGGAAGGAAGGAGATGAAAGGGAATGAGGGAGGGAGAAAGGAAGGGGGCAAGGAAGGGAGGGAGGGAGAAAGGAAGAAAGCAAGGAGGGAGGGAATGTGAAAAAGGAAAAGGAGAAATTAGAGAAGGAGGGAAGGAATGGAGAGAGGAAGGGAGGAAGATAAAAAGGAGAGAGGAAAAGGAAGGGAGGGAGGGAGGATATGAAAAGGAAGGAAGGAAGCAAGGAAGGAAGCAAGGAAGGAAGGAAGGAAGGAAGGAAAGTGCTTGCTTGATGGAAGATTTTAGAAGTATGGCTGTTAGCTTTCTCAGGTAAACAGCTAGCAAAGATGGCAACATTTTATTCCATTGTCAAGCTACATTAAACAGAGGGTCTGAAAGCACAATTCTCCCCATCTCCTTTACTTACCCCTTCCCAAATCGGGGATGGGGTCTCTCTTCTCAGCCTCTTTCCTCACCCCACTACCCCCTGAGATCTATGCTGCCTCTTATCTGATGCTTCCCGATATGCAGTATGTCTGGATTCAATCCCTCAAGGTCATTCCCTCATACCATTGCAGGGAGAATCTGTCTGATGCCCCTTTCTTCGACATTTTCCTCTGTTTTATTTTCTTTTTATCCACCTGGTTTCAACCTTGAAGAGCAGCCCTTCCCTTTGAAACGAAAAGCAAGGAATTCCTTAGCCATCTTGTGCATGTAAAATACGCCGCTATTGATTGCCACTAAAATCTCCCGGCAGATGCGCTTATGGGTCTCCTCCATTATCTCTGCTTAATAAGTCGGGGACTATTGAATTGCTTTATCATTGTCCCAACTGGCTCTTGAGATATCGGAAATATTTGAAGCTTTCCCCACTTGTGATTTTAAAACGTAGCTGAACTGATGTCCATTCCGGGCACGGGAAACGGAGTCTCGCTTAACTTCTCTGTAATTTCATCGGCGTTCAGACTCGGCTAGTTAAGCGGTTCTCATGGAAACAAAGACAATTAGGGGACCGGAGGATAAAACATACGATGAACGGTTGCAGGAACTGGGCATGGCTAGTCTAGTGAAGAGAAGGACCAGGGGAGACAGGAGAGCAGCCTTCCAACATTTGAAGGGCTGCCACAGAGAGGAGGGGGGTCAAGCTGTTTTCCAAAGCACCGGAAGGCCAGACGAGGAATAATGGATGGAAAGTGATCAAGGAGAGATTCAACCTGGAAATAAGGAGGAATTTTCTGACCAATAGGAGACAGCCATGTGCAGCAGCAGCCAAAAAAGCTAATGCAATCCTAAATTGCATTAACAGAGGGATACAATCAAGATCAAGGGAGGTACTAATACCACTCTATAAAGCCTTAGTAAGGGCACACCTAGAGTACTGCATCCAGTTTTGGTCACCACACTATAAAAAAGATGTTGAGACTCTAGAAAGAGGGCAGAGAAGAGCAACCAAGATGATGAGGGGACTGGAGGATAAAAGAGATGATGAACGGTTGCAGGAACTGGCATGGCTAGTCTAGGGAAGAGAAGGACCAGGGGAGACAGGAGAGCATCTTCCAATATTTGAGGGGCTGCCACAGAGAGGAGGGGTGGTGGTCAAGCTATCTTCCAAAGCATCTGAAGGCCAGACCAGGAATAATGGATGGAAATTGATCAAGGAGAGATTCAGCCTGGAAATAAGGAGAAATTTTCTGACAGTGAGAACAATCCACCCATGAAACGGAGGAGTTGCCTTCAGAAGTTGTGGGAGCTTCATCACTGGAAGCTTTCAAGAAGAGATTGGACTGTCACCTGTCAGAAACGGTGTAAGGTCTCCTGCTTGGGCAGAGGGTTGGACTAGATGACCTACAAGGTCCCTTCCAGCTCTATTCTGATTGATTGATTCCATAAAGAGGAATTTCCTGACAGCGTGAACACTCAACCCATGGAACAGAAGTTGCCTTCGGAAGTTGTGGGAGCACCATCACCGGAAGCTTTCAAGAAGAGACTGGACTGCTGTCTGAGAAATGGTGTAGGGTCTCTTGCTTGGGCAGAGGATTGGACTAGATGACCTACAAGGTCCCTTCCATTCCCAACCATTCAGTCAGAACTGAAGAAGCTTCTCGGATGAGAAGCGAAACGTCTTCAAAGAAAAACAAAGACAGTCCAGTTGCCTCTTGAAAAAAGCACCTTTGGGTCAAGGATGTATAATTTCCCATTATCTTTCTTTCCTATTTCCCCCCCGCAAAGTTGAAGCAATGGGATTGTTTACAACAGGGGGAAAAAAATAACATTTTGCAGTCCACAAGGCGTCTTTTCTTGGTTCAAGATGTAATGAGCTAAAGATTGATTTTCCAGCTGTGAGACAAACTGTGCAAAGTTATGAAAGTTGTCAAACCACTGGAGGATATGTTTAGCCTACTAGGGGATGTCGATGATTGGATGAAGAAAGACATTGAAAAAGTTTTAGCAGTGGGAAATTCAGTCCAAAAAGTGCTGGTTTTCCCCTAAATATCTTTCAGGTTTAGGATAAGTGGTACAGTAGCTAGAGGTGGAGCTCTCACCTCACAATCAGGAGGCTGTGAGTTCAATCCTAGGCAGATATTTTTCTCTCTGGGCACAGTGAAAATACATCTGCTGAACAAAACTCCACATTGGTGACAAGAAAGGCATCCGGCCAATAAACACTCAACTCCATTCAGTTGCCAGGACTCCACCATGCAAGGGATTATGGGGTCATTAAATGAGGATGATCTTTCAGGTTTAGGGTAATATTTCCAACTTACTTTTGATATCCTATCCTACTTTTGGCAGACTTGATTACAGCTGGTCCTCAGCATATGACAGTTGATGTAGGGACCATTCACGGCACTGGAAAAAAAGTGACACGACCATTTTTCACACTTGTAACTTTTGCAGCACGCTTATAACTTTTGCAGTAAATCACGTGATCGAAATTCAGATGCTTGGCAACCAGTTTATATCCCCTTTTGAAACCTGCTGACAAGCCATGTCAGTGGAAGGGAAACCAGATTCACTTAATGACCGTGTTGCTAAGACAACAACTGCAGCAATCCACTGAGCGACCAAGGCAAGGAAAGTTGTAACATGGAGCAAAAGAAATCTTTCGCTTAACAGCCGGGTTGGTAACTTATCCAGTGCAGTGATCCAGTTAACAACGGTGGCCAGAAAGGTGGTAAAATGGTGGTGGTGGGGGAAACTCACTTAGCCAGTGTCTGGCTTAGCAACAGAAATTTGCGGCTCCATTGTGAGGTTATAAGTTAAGGACTACCCTTACAGAAAGAACTTGGGGAGAAATCTCTGAAAGCCTTATAGGGCAAGGCTCCCCAGATCATCGTAAATCGAGACTAGCTGGATAGGATTAGTGTAGTCCAGGGGTCGCCAACCTTTTGGACCTAGGGACCACCAAACTCATAATTTTAAATCCCGCAGACCACTAATATGAATTTTGACTGATGGTGGCTTGCTGATGTTTTCCCGGGGTCTTTGCAGAAAGCAGCAGAGACCCTGCGAAAATCCCCCAAAAATGTCTGCACGAAAATTCCCCACCCCATTTTCATTACTGATCAATCATTTATTTATTTGGGATCGCAGGATACCGTCTCCAGCTCCGTTCTCAGGGAGGGAGGGAGAGAGAGAGACTTTTGGCTTCATGCAAGGAAAGCAGCAGAAGTCTTTCTTTCTCTCCCCCAAACTCCGCCAGAAATGAGTCTCTGCTGGCGCAGCCTCTTGGAGCGGGAGGCCTTGCAGGGTCCCAAAGATTCATTTCTGATGGAGTTTGGGGGAGAGAAAGAAAGATTTTTGCTGCTTTCTTTGCATGCAGCCAAAAGCAGAAGAAGAAAGAAGAAGAAAGAAGCAGGCTGGTGGCCAGGCCAGGAGCATGGGTCAAGTGGGGCAAATTTTCCCCCTCTGCCCTTTCCCGCCTCCCATCACTATCTTGTGTTGTTCACAATGCAAGTGATGCAAGCTTTGCGTTCCCGTGGGCCGTGTGGGTGGCCTTGTGTTCCCGCGCAGCCAGGATTAATTGCTTTTGGGGGTGACATTTCTCTGCGGACCACCAAAATTTTCTCACAGACCACCAGTGATCCCCGGGCCACTGGTTGGCGACCACTGGTGTAGTAGACAATCTACCACCCTTAGATGCTCTTTACGAATAAATCTTCTTGATTCCCCAAGTGCTGTTAAAACAGGAAAGTTTAACTTTTCTTTGTTTTTGCAAAATCAGTAAACTCCTTCTTTTTTCCCCATAAACCAAGCTTTGATCCTGTCCTAATCCAGGTTGTTCTGTCTTAATAAGAACAAAAAGTAAGATTTCTTTAATAAGAAAAGAAAGTTTGTTTGTTTGATTGATTGATTAGCCCTTGGGCCATATCAAAGGGCAGAGTTCCAAACCCAAATTATTAGGAAAATCTGATTTAAAGTGGAATGAAATTGGAATAAAATACAATTTCAAATGAAATTTGGAATACAATACAATAATTTAATATATAGATAAATAAAATATGAGTCCCAGGCACAAATTCTTATGAAAAATCTGATAAAAAAAACAATTTAAAATGGAATGGGAATAAAATACAATTCCAAATGAAATTGGAATAAAATACAGTGTAAAATGAAATTGGAATACAATAATTCAATATATAGATAAATAAAATATGACCAGATTATATTTCAGTGTCACCCTTACAATCTCCCCCAATCAGTCCCACGTATGCCAAGATATTACAGATTCCAAGCCTCGTTCTCCTTCAGATCCTGAATTAGGGACCATTAGGGACCACGGGGACGTGATCACGTGATCCAAATTCAAACTGACTCACATTTATGACGGTCATAGCCTCCCGGGGCCATGCAGTCCCCTTTTGCGACCTTCCATAGGGAAGACCGATTCATTTAACAAACCTTGTGTACAGCGACGATTCACTTCAATGGCGGCTGCAAGAGAGGTCGTAACATGGGGGCAAGGCTCACTGCGTCGCTTAACAACAGAAATGGTGGTCATAAGTCGAGGACCACCTGTATAGAATGACTCTCCCCTCTCCTGCCCTGATCTAGGCTTCCCAAGGTCACGAAGCTGAGTCCTCATCCCGATAAAATCCCTTTTATTTAGGTTAAAGGGAATTCCTCTCCAGCAAAGTCCTGACCAACAGCCAATTTCACAACTACAGACCTTTATCAGGCCGATAGCTTCCAAACGCCACACTGTAGCAGCAATTACTTGGGCAAGAAGTCAGGACCAAATCATCACCCTAATGAACTGAACTAATTGTCTCCTGCAAACACCACCGCCCTTTCGCTTCTCTTTATTCCCTATGGGAGGGGCCATTCACCATCCAGCTGAGCCTTTACTCCAGAGTCGACCCTTGTTCCTTAATTCTCCTGGCAGCTCTGTGCATGTGCACATTGGGAACAGGCTCCAGCTGTTCTTCTTCCCCATTGATCTCCGACTCAGAAGGCAGCTGATAACTGTCGGACGGCCCTGACCCCATCTTTGCCTCCGATGCAGAGCCCTTGTCAGAGCCTTCCCCGGACTCCAGGACTGGCCCATGTTCCTCCCCAACCTCCTCACTATCCGAGTCTAGTGGGCCACAACATCTCCTCATAAATGTTCTGCAGATGTCTCTTATATCATAAAGTGAACCACAACGTCCCGTTAATAGATTGAAAAACTGACCACTCTCATATTCATTGCCACAACACGATGCCAACTCTGATCTCTGGACCTTTTGTATAAGAAGGTCTTTTACTCTCTCAAACGTATCGTAATTTATCTTGTCGGTCATATTTCCGTCCTAGGTTATATTGCATCTTTTTTTTTAAAATTATGCAATGCTTGACTGGTTAAGTGTAGCAAGCTTTGAAGACACCGTTCGATGTATAGATGTGTTGTGTTTATAAACACACACACGTTTAATAAATCAAGTAAGCAAATCTTTCGTTGGTTTGTACACGACCTCCATCTGGGGTTTTATATTTGGAAACGTCATGTGCTGGGCCATAAAACACTGCAAACATTTATCTTCATTTTGGGTGTTTTTCTTTTCTTCCAATTTGATTGTGGCTGATGGCTATATACAATATTAATGGCTTCCAGAGAAAGTAGAAATGGAAACAGCGATAGAAGAGGATGTTTGTAGCTCAGAGTCGAACTGTGGGTGTGGAGTGCTTGGTGCTCTCTGAGCTTGGTGGCTTTCGTGCAGACGTTTCATGACCCAACTAGGTTTACATCATCAGTGCTAGAAGGGAGTGGTGTTTGTGTAGGGGAGAGGAGGAGGAGGAGGAGGAGGAGGAGGGAGGAGGAGGAGGAGGAGGGAGGAGGAGGGAGGAGGAGGAGGAGGAGGAGGAGGAGGAGGAGGAGGAAAAACTGGCATCCTTGGTGCCTGAGCTTGGTGGCTTTCTTGCAGATGTTTCATGACCCAACTAGGTAACAGCATCAGTGCTAGAAGGTTTGTGGAGTGGAGGAGGAGGAGAAGGGGTGGAGAAGGAAAAGGAGGAGGAGGAGGAGGACAACTTGGGATTCCTTGTTGCTCTCTGAGCTTGCTTTTCTTGCAGACATTTTATGACCCAACTAGGTAACAGCATCAGTTCTAGAAGAGAATATGGTGTGTGGAGTGGAAGAGAAAGAGAAGGGGTGGAGAAGGAAAAAGGGGAAGAAGAGGAGGAGGACAACTTTGGATTCCTTGTTGCTGTGTGAGTTTGCTTTTCTTGCAGACGTTTCATGATCGAACAAGATAACAGCATCAGTGCTAGAGAAGGATGGGCAGTGATACGATTTATTTGCATTTCTCTTTGGTTCACCAAGCATCGTAGAGTCAATCTAATAGCTTTTGATGTGCTTCATCTCCTGCTTGAGCAGAGGGCTGGACTAGAAGACCTCCAAGGTCCCTTCCAGCTCTATTCTAGTCTATTTCTATTCTATTTCTATTCTAAAGCTTTCTACATACATTTCCCACCCTCTGTTTAATTTTTTTTTTTAAATCTAAAGAGGCCTAACTATGAAACAGAGAGAAAAGTGTTAATTTGGATGTGCTTCAAAAATTGGCCATGTGTGTTTGTTGGCTCTGGCAGCCAAAATATGTCTGTTAATGAATGGAGTTAGGAAAAAAAAAATTCAGAAGACTTAATAGAACCTTCCCTGCAGGGATAAAAACAGAATATAAGATGCTTCTCCTGTCTCCAGATTTCTTGGTGGTGGCCTCCAGATTTTGAAGCGCCTTACCCCAGAGAGGAGATAGCCGAGGACAATCTGTTTATATAAAAGCAAAATACACATCATCACAAAATCTCCAGGACTGTAATGCCTACAAACTTGAAATTTGGCACATATTGTTCCTCTTGGCTTCTAGGGGCTCGCTAAGAAAGGGTTTTTCGAAATGACCATCAGAGCATTCATATTTCTTATACAGAAATCAATTAACACGCTCTGATGCTAAGGAGTTCTACTCCCCCTTCCCACCTGAAAAGAAATCTGTTCCAAATGCAAAACAGAGCCTCAGTTTTAGTTTCACAGCACAAGCAGCTTTAGTACAGAACAGTTGAGCTAAGCCACGCCCAGGCTCCTTGCTGTCTCCTTCTTCACACAGCAAATGCTGTTTCAGTTTCCAAACAGCCCTCAACTCTCTGTCACACTGACAGGATGCCAGCCAGATGAATACCGATGGATGCTGGTAGGCAGAGACAGATTTCCTCCCCAAAAACTAAGCCCGACCACATAGTTTTGTAGCGAAGCATGGGTATCCAGCTAGTGTGTGTGTGTGTTTGTGTGTATAATCCAGGAAGACTTTTTGTGCAGTTGGACGGACTGTATTTATTTAGCTTTTGATTGCCTGTTGATGATGTGCTTGTTTCCTTTTTTTGCTGCTGTTTAATTTGACCTGTTAGGTGCTCTGCTGTTCCTTCGTGGGAAAGTCCTGGCTGACCTCAGCTCTCAATCTGTAAGTCTCCCTTGGAAAGTAATTTCCCTTTGATGATTTCTCTTGGATTTAATGAAAGCCAGGGAGACCAAGGGAATTACAGGTCAGTGGAGAAATGATTGTATGTGGAGAGACAGAGCCTTCACTGATATGTATGCCGCTTGGCTATCTTGTAATTATGTATGAACCTACACTGTCGGAGAGAATTTCTGGAAGGGAGGAAGGGAAGAAGGAAGGAAGGAAGAAGGCAGGGAGGGAGGGAGGGAGGGAGAGGAGGAAGTGGGAAGGAAAAGAGGAGGAGGAAGTGGGAAGGAAGGAGATGGAGAAGGTAAGAAGGAAGGCGGGAGTGGGGATGGAGGGACGGAGGGAGGAAGGTAAGGAAGAGGATGGACGAGGAGGAAAGGAAGGAAGGAAAGGAAGGAAGAGAGAGGGAGGGAGGGAGGAAAGAAGGAAAAGTGGAGGAGGAAGAGGGAAGGAAGGAGATGGAGAAGGTAAGAAGGAAGGTGGGAGGGATGGAGGGACGGAGGGAGGAAGGAAAAGAGGAGGACGAGGAGGAAAGGAAGGAAGGAGAGAGGGAGGGAGGGAGGGAGGAAAGAAGGAAAAGTGGAGGAGGAAGAGGGAAGGAAGGAGATGGAGAAGGAGGAGTGGGAGGGTAAGAAGGAACATGGGAGGGAGGGAAGGAGGAAGGAAGGAAAAGAGGAGAACGAGGAGGAAAGGAAGGAAAGAAGAAGGGAGGAAGGAAGGAAAGAGGAGGAAGAAGAGGGAAGGAAGAAGATGGGTAAGAAGGAAGATGGAAGGGAGGGAGGAAAAGAGGAAAGGAAGGAAGAAGGAAGGAAGAAGGAAGGAAAAGTGGAGGAGGAAGAGGGAAGGAAGGAGATGGAGAAGGTAAGAAGGAACATGGGAGGGAGGGAAGGAGGGAGGAAAAGAGGAGAACGAGGAGGAAAGGAAGGAAAGAAGGGAGGAAGGAAGGAAAAGAGGAAGAAGAGGGAAGGAAGAAGATGAATAAGAAGGAAGATGGAAGGGAGGGAGGAAAAGAGGAAAGGAAGGAAGAAGGGAAGAAGGAAGGAAAAGAGGAGGAGGAAGAGGGAAGGAAGGAGATGGAGAAGATAAGAAGGAAGGTGGAAGAAGGGAGGAATGAAAAGAGGAGGAGGAAGGAAGGAAGCAAGCAAAAGAGGAGAAAAAGAAGGAAGGAAAAGAGGAGGAGGAAAGATAGGAAGGGAGCGAGGGAGAAGGAAGGAAGGAGGAAGAAAGGAAAAGGAGGAGGAAGGAAGGAAGCAAAAGAGAAGGGGGAGGAAAGGAAGGGAGGAGAGTGGGAAGGAAAAGAGGAGCAAAAGGGAAGGAAAGAAGGAGATGGAGAAGGGAGGGAGGAAGGTGGGAGGGAGGAAGGAAGGAAAAGAGGAGGAGGAAAGGGAGGAAAGGGAGAAAAGAAGGAAAAGAGGAAGAGGAAGAAGAAGGAAGCAAAAAAAGGAGGGAGGAAGGAAAGAAGGAAATGGCGAATGTATACATCTCATTCTGGAATTCAGCAGGCATCCATGATGTGGGGCGAACCTGCAGAAAACAGATGCACCGTCTCTCCCAACGTGCCGGCTTCAGTGCTTGACTCCCTCCCATGCCCCCTTCAGGGGCTTTCCCCATCTCCAGCCTGTACCTTGCAAAGGCCCTCTGCCCTCCCCATCATAGAGGAAGGGCCTGGGCCCAGAAAGAGCTGGCTGGGAGGTGTCGTTTGCCTGTTTGCCGAAGCCAGAAAAAGACTTCCGCCCTAGATTATGTTGGTCCGATTCCCCGCTGCGCCTCGAAGGAAGGAGCCGAGTAGGCGCCTTGGAAAAACCTTTTTTTAAAAAGAATTATTTATTTAGAAACCTTTGCCACCCCAGAGCCCCATTTTCAGCACAATGTGCCATTGTTAGTGGGCTTGTTGTCAGCTGTCAAGCCTGAAAGGGAATCGCAGTTTGCCGGCAATTCAAAGTGTTACGTCTTGTTGCTCAGATGCTTTCCATCCAAGAGGTTCTGTTGTGAACGGCAAAAACTGGCGCACAACTGTTAAGACCCACTTAAGGATCACTGGGGTGTCTCCTTTCATGGGACCCTAAAATAAATCTCACCCCTCCTGGCACCTACTTTTTGGAAGCCCAGGAGTTTATCAGCATGTCTCATCAAGGCTGCCATTCTATGCGTATTATTTCTTCTTCTTCTTCTTCTTCTTCTTCTTCTTCTTCTTCTTCTTCTTCTTCTTCTTCTTCTTCTTCTTCTTCTTCTTCTTCTTCTTCTTCTTCTTCTTCTTCTTCTTCTTCTTCTTCTCCTTCTCCTCCTCCTCCTCCTCCTCCTCCTCCTCCTCCTCCTCCTCCTCCTCCTCCTCCTCCTCCTCCTCCTCCTCCTCCTCCTCCTCCTCCTCCTCCTCCTCCTCTTCCTCCTCCTCCTCCTCCATTTTAATGGAAATTTTAATGTCATTCTGTGCTTTTTAATGGAAATAAGTTGCTCTTTCTCCTACTTCGATGGGAATCGCTTTCTCCTGCCTCCCCTCAATGGAGGGAATGAGTTTGGTGAGTCTCTTCCTACTAGTTTTAATGTTCATGTCACCCCTAGTTTTGTGCCAGGGTTTGGTTCACAACCCAACAAAGCATCTGGCTTGGAGAATGTCATTGGGTTCTCCCAACTGTTGACCTAGTAGAATGGAATGGAATGGTATAGGAATAAAGTATGTAGAGTAGAGTACTATATAAATAGAATATAGAATAGAGTAGAATAGAATATAGAGTACAGTGGAGTAGAATAGAAGAGAATATAGAGTAGATTAGTGTAGAATAGAGTAGAGTAGAATAGAATAGAATATAGAGTAGAGTAGAATAGAATAGAATAGAATATAGAGTAGAGTAGAATAGACTAGAATATAGAATAGAAAAGAATATAGAGTAGAGTAGAATAGACTAGAATATAGAATAGAATAGAATAGAATATAGAATAGAATAGAATAGAATAGAATAGATTATAGAGTAGAATAGACTAGAATATAGAATAGACTAGAATATAGAGTAGAATAGAATATAGAGTAGAATAGAATATAGAGTAGAATAGAATAGATTATAGAGTAGAATAGACTAGAATATAGAATAGAATAGAATATAGAGTAGATTAGAGTAGAATAGAGTAGAATAGAATAGAATAGAATATAGAATATAGAGTAGAATAGAATAGAATAGAATAGAATAGAGTAGGCTAGGCTAGACTAGACTAGACTAGACTAGAATAGAATAGAATAGAATAGAATAGAATAGAATAGAATAGAGCTGGATGGGACCTTGGAGATCTTCTAGTCCAGCCCCCTGCTCAAGCAGGAGACCCTATATACCGTCTCAGACAAGTGGCTGTCCAGTCTCTTCTTAAAAACCTCCAGTGATGGAACGCCCACAACTTCTGAAACTCCAACGTGTATTTTCTCTGTGTGTGTGGTTGGCGTGCATCTTTAGCCAAACATGAACTGGAAAAAAGCACCTGAGTCCCAGAAAGAAATTCTGGACCTCCTCTTTGGGGTTCCCCCCTCCCCCTTACATTCTTGCTAGGGATAATTGGCCTGGAAATATTAACACTTTGAACCTACAAAACCTGTTTTAATGCCGTGTTTACCACCCAAAGCCCCTCCGGCTATCTTCTCATTCCTACAAATGGTTTTGATCAAGCTTGAGAGCTGGATATGCTGCTTGTTCTGGCAAGCTGGCGAGCTTTGGAAGCCCGCTTCATTTTCCTCCTACAATGCATCCGAAAGTGATAATAAGATGCATCGACAGAGCCTTCTGTCCTCTTCCATCCTTCAGCTAAACTTATTTAGCCTGTCTGTCACCTTGGGGGGAGCACGGGGGAGGGCAGGTAAAAATCAGTGTCTTGCATAGCCTTTGCAACACTTGTTTTTCTGTGTCTGAGTAAGAGGCATCAGTTCCTAATGTGTACTAACAACTATGTTATGATAAGCCCTATTTTCATTACCTCCTCTAGTCTTTTTCCTCCCTCCCTCCATTTCTTCTTTCCTTCCATTCTTCTTTCCTTCCTCTTCTTCTCGTCTCCTTCATTCCTCCCTCCCTCCCTTCTTCTTTTCATCTCCTTCCCTCCCTTCTTCTCATCACCTTCCTCCCTCCTTCCCTCCTTCCCTCCCTCCCTTCCTCTTCTTCTCATCCCCCTCCTTCCTTCCTTCTATGCTTCCTTCCTTCTTCCCTCCTTCCCTCCCTCCCTTCCTATTCTCATCTCCTCCCTCCCCCATTCCTTTTTCCTTCCTTTCTTCTTTCTTTCTCTTCTTGTTATCTCCTTCCTTCCTCCAATCCTCTTTTTTCTTTCCTTCTTTCCTTCCTTTCTTCCTTCCTCCCTCCCTCCTTCAGTCCCTTCCATTCATCCGTATTTGATGCGCTCTGATCTTGGCTGCTTTCTTGCAGACATTTCACTACCCAACTAGCTAACATCATCTGTGATCTTCCTCCCTCCCTCCCTCCCTCCCTTTTCTCAAATGCCATTAAGGCTACTGAAAGCCAGCTAGCTCCCCCAGTCACAGGGAATGAAACAAACAAACAAACCCTCCCTATTAACTGGAAATAAATTGACAGCTACTGGAATGAATGAATATGCTAATGGTGGTCCCTGACCGGAATTGCAAACAAAAGCACATTAAATATTAAAATAAATAAAAACCAAAATGAGATAAAATTCAACAATCGGCAGTAGGTTGTCAGCGATCCATCAGTGTGTGCCTAATTTTACAGACAGTGTAAACCACATTTAGCCACGTTCCAGGAAAACTGAAATAAGCACAACCGTACGTTAAAAAGATCAGAATCGTTTTGCCAGCCAAGAAGTCGTAAGGTGGGTTGGTGAGTACTATGTACAGATAGTCTTTGACTTAACAATGGGTCATTTAGTGACGGACATTATAGCGGCAGTGAAAAAAAGTTACAAGATTCGCCCCTGCGACTGCTGTAGAGTTCCCACCGTCGCCGGATTAACAAATCCAGAAGCTTGGCAAAACTGACTCGTATTTATGACGGTTGCAGTGAGGCTCCATCTTGGTGACCTTCTGACAAGCAAAGTCGATGGGGGGAAGCCAGATTCACTTAACAACCGGGTTACTAACTTAGCAACTGCAGGGATTCGCTTAACCACGGAGGCAGAAAAGGTCATACAATGGGGCAAATCTTCCTTAAGACATGCCTTGGCTTAGCAACGTTAAATGTTAGGCTGTCATTAAGTTGAGGACTACCTGTATTGCATTTTCTTTTTCTTTTAGAATGGAATAGAATAACAGAGTTGGAAGGGACCTTGTAGGTCATCTAGTCCAACCCCCGGCCCTCCACCCAAGCAGGAGACCCTACACCATTTCTAACAGGTGGCACTTACAGTCTCTTCTTGAAAGCTTCCAGGAATGAAGCTCCCACAATGTCTGAAGGCAAAAGCTGTTAGGGATCAGATCTCAAGATTAATCCATCCATAAATTACTACTCCTGCTTGGTTAAACCAACCCATGGCCTTAAAGGGACAGAACCCAGTTTGAGAAAATGATAGGAAACTGTTTGCACTGCTGGCTTTCCATCCCTGCTGGTAAATTGACCAGAGACAAAACTTATTCCAATGGCTTGCCTTTTTTTGAAAGAAGGGATGGAAATTATTGGGAAAAAGGATTTATTGAATCATCCCTGTGGATGTGCAAAGCTTGCCTAGCTGGCAGACATACGATTCTCTTTTTTTAATGACCCCATAATCCCTTGCAATGTGGAGTCTGGGCAACTGAATGGAGCTAGCAGAGCGTTTACTGGCCAGATGCCCTTCCTGTCACCAGTGCGGAGTTTTTGTTCAGCAAGATATATTCCCTGTCAGGGCTCCAACAAATCCACCCTCGTTCAAATCAAAAGTCTCTAGCCGCATCTCAAGAGAAAATCGAATCGATTTATTGGGAGTGGCCATGTTGGCGTAAGCTGTATGCAGCTGATACTAAATTACATCATACATTTCCCCCTTGACCCCGGTCTTCCCCTCCACCCCCTGGATGTGACTTCTCCAATGGGACACATCCATCTCCAAGAGTCATCCATCAGGCTCTCCAATAACTTTCTTATGCTCCGACAATTTTGGGCTACTGGGGTGATGATCTAGGCCAGTGGTGGCTAACCTTTTTGGGCTCCTGGCCTCAAATCCAGCGAAAATCAGTTGTGAGGTGCGTCCATGCACAGTCAGGTAAGTTTGTCTGCAGCTCGCGTACCGGCACAATTGGCTCGGCGTGCCACCTGTGGCATTGATTCACCATCACGGATCTAGGCATTTCAAGAATGCCTTGTTTTCCCCCACTCCCTTTTTCTGGCAGCTAAAAAAGACCAAAGGAGTATCTTTTTAGTTGACATTCTCATTGTGCCTAGAGAGAGAAATATCTGCCTCTACCAAGGATCGAACTCACAGCCTCCTGATTGTGAAGTGAGAGCTCCACCTCTAAGCCACCGCACCAGTCTGGCTGGGAGACATATCATGTCCTTTTCATTTCAAGTAAAGCCACACACAGATATTTTGACAGACTTAGTCTACCTCCATGCTTGCCAATTTAAACGTTTTTTTTCCCCAGTTCGTGAAAAGATTCTGAGATTTACAGTAATAAGTCGCTTGTTTTCTTCCTCTCTGCTCAGTAAAAGAAAAAAGGAAAGAAAAACAGGAGTATCGAGATTAAAAGAGGAGTCCAAGCAAGACTTTTTTCTCCCCTGTGGCAATGTTTTAATTGCATCTCCTAGTGAGGGTTGATTGCTGCAAAATTTGGAATGTTAATGAGTGAGGCAGGAGTTCCGTTGATGTGCAAGAAACATTTCTCTTAAACTTCTCCCTCTGTCTTCGTGTTTAGCCTAGAATGGTCAAGTTTGTTGAGCAGGGACATTCAGGTAGCCTTGGAGGTAAAAATAAAATAAAATAAAATTGAGTTTTATGGCTGTCCCAAAGGTGCTTTTTCAAGAGGCAACTAGACTTTCTAGTTTTTTCTTTGAAAAGATTTCGCTTCTCATTCACAGCTGTAGAAGCTTCGTGGGTGAGAAGCAAAACATCTTCAAAAGAAAAACGAAGAGAGTCCAGTTGCCTCTTGAAAAAGTATCTTTGGGACCACCATGACCTGGATGATCTCTATAGCCATTTAGCTATGCCAGAGCTGAAGAAGCTTCTTGGATGAGAAGCAAAACGTCTTCAAGGAAAAACCAAGGAAGTCCAGTTGCCTCTTGAAAAGGAGATGGACGACCATGACCTGGTTGACTGAGGATCTCCATAGATATTGAGCCTTATGTCTGTTGTAGCGTTGACTAGACAGCCAGGCCTCTCCATCAATTCATCATTCTAGATGTTAACTCTCATCATGCAGCCCATTTAACATTTGACTTTGTGTGCAGGAGAGAATGGGAGATATTTTTCCACCGGTGGGATAGAGCAAGGGTGGATGAATATGGGATGAAGTCCACTCGCAGGGGCTCAAGCTCAGTTGTGTTGTTCAAGCTCATGGGCGTGTGGATTCTAATTTTGTGGGTAAGTCTGTACTTTGCGTTCACCAACGCTTCTCATCCTGCAAAAGAAGGAATGGTGTTGTGGTATCTGTTTCACAATGGATTTCTGGGCGTGGCATTGTTGAGCTTGACGAGGATGGCAAGATGGCAGAGAAAATCATGAGCTGTCTTTCTCTCTCTCTTTCTCTCCCTCCATCTTTCTCTTTCTTTTTCTTTCTCTTTTTATCTCTCTCTCTCTCTCTTCCTCTCTCTGTCTCTGTCTCTCTGTCTCTCTGTCTCTGTCTCTCTCTGTCTCTCTCATAACTTCCATTTACACAAACTTTTGTGTTACCCCTTTCCATTGCTTTGTCTTCCTGACAGTCCATGTTTCTCACGAAAAAAGCCTCAAGCACACAGTTTTCTCCAGAATCTTCTCCTTTGGCATTCAGGAGAAGCCAACATGGCTATATATCCTTTCCTGCCCCCAAAAAACATCCCCACCCCAGTGTCTTCCCTGGTAGGAAAAAAAAATGAACAGCAATTTATTTCCCTTGCAAAACAGTACCCTGTTTAGAGAACAAAATGCAGGAGAAATGTTTGGCACAATGGTACTGTTGACTTGGGGATCCTTTGGAAGCACACTTTAGCAGAAGGCCAATTTAAAAAAAAAAATCCTTTTTCTGTATTAATGGCTGAGCAATGCTATTACTCTTTCTTTGTACTGGTAGTCCTCGACTTACAATCACAACGGAGCCCAGAATTTCTGTTGCTAAGTGAGACGTTGGATAATTGAGTTTTGCCTCCATTTTACGATCTTTCTTGCCACTGTTGGCTGGACTAGAAGACCTCCAAGGTCCCTTCCAGCTCATTCATTCTATAAAGGTTGTAAGTTGAGGACTACCCTGTTTACCTGAAAATAAGATCCAACTGGAAAATAAGTCCTAGCATGATTTTTTTTTCAGGATGCCCGTAATATAAACCCTACCCTGAAAATAATTCCCAGTTAAGATTGTCAGCCAGATGGAGGCATTTAGACACATATTTCCTTGAAAATAAGACCTAACCAGCCCTAATGCGTCTTTTGGAGCAAAAATTAATATAAGACCCGGTCTTATTTTGGGGGAAACATGGTACCTGTAAGCTTTTCCCAAAGCTTCAGGAGTCCACCGATTACATTCACTCCTCAACTTTGCCTACAGTTTCTTCTGACCAACTTTTCTTTCCAACTCTCTGGGGGCAAACTTGAGCAAAGAAGCTTCTGAAAAATTTAGAGGGAGCTTGTGTAAAATGGAATTGACTAAAAACCCCACTGCAGAGGCGAGCTGGACCTTCAAGAGCTATCGCCTTAAATAAATACTGTATTTTTAAAATGCTCCCCAGTACAGCATTTTTCCCCCTCCCATCTCCTTGTGGTGGTGGGGAATCACCCAAAGGTTTTTTTGGGGTGGGAGTTTGTGAGATTCCTTGCTTTTTTCCCCCTTGCTTTGTGGAATGCTTTTCATCTGTGCTTTTTTTAATCAACCGTTTGGGTTGGACTTTTAAGGGGAACGGCTTTGAGATAATTCCATAAAAAGAGCAGTGGTGAAGGAATGCTATCAATAACTGATACGGGGGAAGATTTTTGTTTAATCTGCTTGCCAAAGAGTTTCTCCGTCTAGAAATGGCTTTCAAATTTGCCGTTGTTTTGACCAACTGGAAGGTTTTAGTTCTACGAACCCTGGGAAAAGCGGATAAGAAATCAAAATCTGTTGAAGGTTGGATGATATTCACAAAGCAAAGAAGAAAGCTAGAATAGTATTTGCTCAAAATTGAAAAAGTGAAAAAAAAATCCGAGAGAAGTGATCAGGAAAATATTAGAATGTGCAGAAATGAAGAGATTAAGACTGGCCATCAAAGAAAAAAAAGAATGAACTGAATATTACACGATCTGGGAATTATTTTATCAGTGGTTGGAAAATAAAAATGGAAGTTAGAAATTAAATATAAGAATGTGGAGGAGAAGGAGCTAAGAAGGGGAGGGTTATAACGATAAGATATATTTTGGGTTAGCAGGTTAAAATAAGAATGTAATTATTGTTCTTATGGTAAGGAACTTGTGTTAATTAGAAATATTATTGCACAAGTCTTTCAAGAGATTGCACAACTACAGACTTTATCAGGCTGGGAAAGTTGGCAGGCCGATACCTTCCAAATACCTGCCACTCTGTAGCAGACAATAGTTGGCAAGGAGTCAGGAACAAATCTTCACCCTAATGAATTGAACTAATTGTCTCCTGCAAACACCACTCCCCTTTCGCTCCTCTTTTATTCCCTATGGGAGGCGTCATTCACCTGTGCCTTTACTCTTGAGTCAATCCTTGCTCCTGAACTCCTGCCTTCTCCTGGCAGGTCTGTGCATGCGCACACTGGGAACAGGCTCCAGCTGTTCTTCTGCCCCATTGAACTCCGATGCTGAAGGCAGCTGATGACTGTCGGACGGCCCTGGCCCCATCTCCGCCTCCGACACAGAGCCCTTGTCAGAGTCTTCCCCAGACTCCAGGACTGGCCCATGTTCCTCCCCAACCTCCTCACTGTCCCAGTCTGCCGCCAGCTCTGCTGGTCACTGGCAGGCCACAACAATGTTTTGTTTTTTTAACACAACAAGCTACTGACTGCAATAGTCAGAATATGGAGTTGGATTAGACGGCCAGATGTAAGTCAGATTTGTGAGGACATTGGCAGTAACGTAACTTGCAGAATTCTTTAATTCTCTCCAAATGATAATAGAGAAGAAATACTTCTCCAAAATTCCAATCTGGCTTTGATCATCCACTAATTGTGGTACCTTTCTCATGTTTCACTGCATATTTATTGACGGGCAGATTTTATGCAAAATATACCTTCCTTTCTTCATGGAATGCACCCACTGGAACAAAGCTGTTCCTTTAAACACCTTGCTGAATATTTCCTACGATAAAAGCATGCCAATTTGCTATTTACTGCTAGGCCAACGGGAAAATAATTGCATTGGAAGCTATTAAACATTGGCAAAAAAAAACCACTGCAGTTCGGTCCTGGAAATGGCTGATTATAATCTGGCTTAGATTAAAGGCCAAAAATGACCAGTCTTGTTTAGTGAGGATGCCCTTAGAGAGAAAATAAAGCCTGACCATCTGGCTAACTAATAATAATAATAAAAAAAAACCTCTTGTGCTTCAGCCTGGAAGAATGATGTTGAGTTTGCCATGAATCAGGAGAGATGCTGATGTAGAAGCCACATGTGTCTGCATCCCAAAGATCACTCTTGACAGATGTGAGGGCGGGACCTCATTTGTTTATCCCATCTGCAATTAGCTAAAAATAAACAGTGTGTAAATTCACTGCAAATTGGAGGAGACGATGGGGCAGGGTACAATTTTGGGTGCTTCCAAAGCATTTCTGCTGGAAAGGCATCCCGTTGTCCTTTTTGTCTTCTGTCAGCATTCCAGCTAACCAACTCCAAACCAATAAACTCCAAGACAAGCATTTCCTCAATGTTCCATTTTATTAGAGTTGTCATATTGGCACATCTGGGAAAACCCGAATCTGAGAGTTCCAGGTTTTCCTTTCCCAAAAGAGAAATCAAAGATCCATCCCCTGCACCCATCAGTCTGTCACATGGTCCAATCAAATCTTTGTCCCAACTGGAGATATCCCTCCAATCACTCCCCTCCAGGTGCAGGGCAACACATCCTTGACACTCTGAGAAAAGAATATTGTTGTGCCTAGTCTTCTACCTCACTATGAAATTCCCCCTCCCAAATTCCCTGGCACTTGAATGTGGCAGCCTCGCAGCTTCCAAATACAAAAATGGCTTCCAAGGCTGTTATCTTCTTCACCTTGGAGAAATGGTGAAGGAAGTCCACGCCGGTCATCTATGGGAATCACTGGCTCTCCTATTTAGGAGAGGAACATGAAGAACAGCATGGAGAATCCTTGGTTTTCTTGAGACAAAAACTGACATTGAGAAGAAACACATGTCCTCCTTTCCTCGGGTATCTTGAGGGGCTTCCACAAAGAAGAGGGGGCCCAACCTATTGTTCAAAGCATCTGAACAAGAAGCAATGGATGGAAGCTACTCAAGGAGACAAGCAACCTAGAACTAAGGAGAAATTTTCTGACAGACTAATTGATTGATGGAACGGCTTGCCTTCAGAAGTTGTGGGTGCTCCAACCCTGGAGGATTTTAAGAAGAAATTGGACAACCACTTGTCTGAAATGGTGTAGGATCTCCTATACAACAAACGGGGTTGGACTAGAAGACCTCCAAGGTCCCTTCCAACTCTATTATTCTGTTATATCAGGGTTGATTTCCAAAGAAATCTCTATACTGAGCCACCAGAGTAAGTCAAGAAGAGTTAAGAGAGTTGTGATACATAGGGTTGCCTCTTGATTCGCAATTCATCTTCTTCTCATAGACTAAAGAGAGTCTCTCCTCTAGTATTGAACCAAAATAAATCTCTCCTTTCGGATCACAGGTGGTTAGAAGGTGGTTAGAAAGAAGAATGTTGAGAGCCCAGTTGTTTTCGTAGTTCCTGAGTTCCAACTGTTCCTTTCTGTTTCTTCCAAAATTAGGGCAGTTCCCAACAAAGCAAATCAGTCAGGGCTTATAAACTTGGGTTGGATGTGGTTATGGCTTACTGTTCCGTGTGAATCAAGCTATCATAGATGGTTCCAGAAACGGTGGCTACTAAACCCCTAGTCACACCCAATGTAGATATGACTCTTGTAATTATTAAGGAGATTTTGGAAGTGTTCTTTGGGGAAATTGCCGGTGTTACATTTCGCAGAATCTTTCTTCAGCTGGGAGATTTGAAATTTTGTTTTTCAAATTACCTGGCACGTGACTTCTGGATTGCTTTTAGCCTCCTTCCCAAGGGATGCCTGGGTCCAAATCAGTGCTCAGGAAAGCAATGCCTTTTCAACTTGGATGAGGTGTTTTTTTTCCCCCCCACCCTCAGAGTTTGGATAATTGGGAATACAAAAGGCAAGATCTTGGGAGGGATTCGGGATAGAAAGCTGAAAAGGCCCACAATTGTTTAAAAGACGGTTTAATTTAGGGATGTGGTTCTCTTTTTCTATACCAGCTAATCACAATTGAAAATGAGTGGGTTTTTACGCATCGTTGATAAATTGAGAGAGAGGGAGAGAGAGAGAGAGATTGGGAAGGAGAGAGACAGGAGAGAGAAAGAGAGGGAGAGAGAGAAGGAAAGAGAGAAGGAGAGAAGAGAAAGGCGGGGAGAGACAGAAGAGAGAGAGTGGGAGGGATAGAGAGAAAGGGAGAGAGAAAGAGGGAGGGAGAGAGGAAGGGATAGAGAGGGATGGAGGGAGGGAGAGAAAGAGACCTTGGGAGAGAAAGATAGAGGTAGGGAGAGAAGGAGAGGGAGAGATAGAGAGAGACGGAGGGAGGGAGGGAAAGGAGAGAAAGAAAGGGAGAGAGAACAATTGGATCGATCCAATCAGGTTGTTTTCCACATAAAGGAAATCGTTGCCCTGTTTGTCTTTTAGCAAAACCAGCTTTCCAAATTGAAATGACAAAATGGCGGATGGGTTTGCATCCTGTCCACATCGGCTAGGGTTAAACCGGGTGTGGCATCCTTTGACTCATCCTGGGTGGGAACACTCAGGTTTCTCCTAGGAGAGTTGTGCGAACTATCCACCCTTCCACACGTTCCCCAATTGAGTTGGGTGAAGTCCTTGGGTGTCTCATCTGGGTTTTTACTGCCTCAATCTAGCTGATGACGTTTTCCGAGCTTCTTTCTGAGCTAAAAGCACCCAAGTGGGGTGGAAATTGGATTGACATTCTGCAAAAATAAATAACAAAAATAAAAGGCTCCATTTTGGGGCCTATGTTATTTTAACCAGCGGAAATTTTTCCCTAAGCCGATTTTCTGTTTAATTCACTTTTTTTCCCCCCCATGCTGTTTTTCCAGTGGAAATTACCACCTCCCCTTAACTTTAATATTTGGCCCTGCTGGATTTAAAAAAAAATGACAGGTCTGATTAAAAAAATACCACCTTAGAGAAAACTGTGGGATCTAATATTACCCTTTCTGGGCTGTTCTACGAGTCAAGATGTGCTTGCAGTTATCAGGGAGCTAGTTGATGGAGAGATTTGTGTCTTTGACGATCTACATGTGTTCTTGTTCTTGCAATTGGGGCAAAAATGTCTGCCATTATTTTATTTTATTTTTAAATCCTCTTTTTTTTTTTTTGCATTTCCCCCTCCTCCCTTCCTGATCTTGGCTAGCGAGTGACAGTTTCTCTAATTAAGCAAATTCTAGGTAACCTTAGCAACTTCTTTGCTGGAGACCAAGTCATTTCTGGCTGCCCTTGGAGGCAGAACATCAAGCCGCCTCGCTTGGCAAGATTGGCAGAGAGTCATCTACTTTCTCTAAGGCTTTTTTGGGGGGTGGAGAAAGCCAGTTGGCTTGAGGTTCAGCACAGACTGAATTGCCACGTTGGTTTCCTCGGATGCTGAAGCTGAGCGGTTTAGCCTGGGTTGCTTCCTTCCGAACTGGCAGCTTGTTAAAATAAACAGAATAAACGGAGTCGGGAGGGACCTTGGAGGTTTTCTAGTGCAGCCCCCTGCTCAAGCGGGAGCTGCGGTGGCACGGTGGTTGGAATGCAGTACTGCAGGCTACTTCTGCTGACTGCCGGCTGCCTGCAATTGGGCAGTTCGAATCTCACCAGGCTCAAGGGTTGACTCAGCCTTCCATCTTGGGTACAAGGAGGACCCAAATGGTTGGGGGCAATAGGCTGACACTGTAAACCACTTAGACAAGCTGTGAAATGGTATATAAGTCTAAGGGCTATTGCTATTGGTTAATTGTTCTCACCGTTAGGAAATTTATCCTTAGTTCCAGGTTGCTTCTGTCCTTGATTAGTTTCCATCCATTACTTCTTGTCCTGCCTTCAGGTGCTTTGGAGAATAGGTTGACCCCCTCTTCTTTGGGGCAGCCCCTCAAATATTGGAAAACTGCTATCATGTCTCCCCTAGTCCTTCTCTTCACTAGACTTAGACGTACCCAATTCCTGCAATTGTTTTTCTTCGCCTCTTTATGCGACCAAAGCAAAACCTGGGAACACTTTGTGTTTGCAAGAGACTCTGGAAGGACAGGAGGTTACACAGTTTTAACCCCAGTTTCTGAATCAGTACTTATTTATTGTCTGAACAGGTCACACGCCGTGCTTTTAAAACTACTGAGCTTCCCGGTGTTATGGTTAGCCGGCAGCAGATGTGGATAGCTGAGGAGAGCGAGGACTCAGATGAGGGGCCAGGACCATTAGGGAGTGGACTGCTGCCTTCAGAGATTGTGGGGGCTGGCAGCAGCGATGAGGAGGTTCCCGAGGAGCCTGTGCCAAGTGCGTGTGCGTGCAGGATTGCTTGCAGGAAAGAGCAGCTGCAACAGCACAGGTGAATCAGGGGTAAGGCTGCAATGGCCCCTCCTTCAAGAAGATAAAAGGCAGCTGTGAAGCGAATGTTCTTTGCAGGAAGCAAAGACGTTTTGAAACTCACCCTTATGGACATTACAGTATCTTAAGTTGGTATTTGAAGACTCTTGTGTTGTGAAATATTTTTTATCTGTTATTCTTGACAGTCTCGCACAGTTTTGGCGAGGCTCGTGCTTATCAAAGTTAATTAGTTTGCAGCAACCTTTTAACCGGGGATTCGTAAGAAACATTAAAAGGTTTCTGTTCCCTTTGGTTCGTGTTTGTTTTATTGGACAAGGGTTTGGGTCAGAACACCCGACTGGCTCTGATCCCTGATTTAGCAAAACAAATTCATCCTGGCTTTGCAACTGTTTGCTTGGCTCAAATCAGCACCTCTCTGGCAAGCTGGCACCCCATGCACATGGTCCTCGATTTACAACCATTTGTTTAGTGAACATTCCCGAACTGTGTTTGTCAGTTCTGGCCACTGTGAGGCTCTGTTTTCCAATGCACAGAGTGTTCCTAGAGCACGCCGCAGTGAAAATGACTGAAGGCCGCTTAAAGGGAGATAAGCTTTGACGCTAAACTGTCATTTTCTGCCCTGTGAGTTTCCTGTGCATGGATTTTCATCTATTAATGGAAGCGCGCGGTAAATAAAAGCCATTTTCACAATAAGCCAAAGCAACAGGTCATCCACGCCTGAACCTCCGAAATTGATAGAAGTGAACCTGAGCGTAACAAATCTATCCAAATTGTGCCCAGCTTTCCGTAACCTTCTCTTTTCCTACTTCTTGGACAATTACAGGCAGGGACAATCATTTTCAAGCCAAGATGTTTTCCCACTATGCAAAATCATGTACGGGCAGGGAACACTTTAAATTGTGACTTCTTTTTTTTTCTTGGAGAAGATTGGAAGGCAAGGGGAAGGGAGGGGGTGGAAGGACATGGCTCCCATTTCATGGAGGACCTCTGGCCTCCATTAAAGATGGAGGTGGGGTGAAGCAGCAGGATGCATTCTGATCTGCAACCAAAGATGAATTTGGTTTAACTTCACTGGATACAAGCGAGTAAACATGACAGTAATATAACTTTCCCCTCTTTCATCATGTACAGTTATAGAATGACAAGAGTTGGGAGGGATCTCTGAGGTCTTCTAGTCTAACCCCTTTTGCTCAAGCACTGTGACAAATGTCTATCCAGTCTTCTCCTGAAAACATCCAGTGGCGAAGCACCCACAAGTTCCACTGGTTATTTGTTCTCACTGTTAGGAAATTGTTTCTAGGTTGCTTTTCTCCTTAGTTAGTTTCCACCCATTGCTTCTTGCCCTGCCTTCTGGTGCTTTGGAGAATAGGCCCACCCTCCCCTTCTTTGGGGCAGCCCCTCAGATATTGGAAGACTGCTGTCATGTCAACCCTAGTCCTTCTTTTCAGTAGACTAGACATAGCCAGTTCCTTCAAGTATTTTTCATATGTTTTAGCCTCCAGGCCTCTTTGTGTGACAGAAGCAAAACCCAGGAACACTTTTGTGTTGGCAGGAGACCTGGTAAGGATTCCTTCTACTGATTAATCAATTCATTCAGGAAAAGATAGGTTGCTTCTGTTATTTAGGGAAGGGAAGGGAAGGAAGAGAGAAAGGAAAGGAAAGGAGGAGAGAAAGGAAATGAAAGAGTGGGAGAGAAAGAAGGGAAGGAAAGGAAAGGGTGGGAGGCAAAGGAAAGGGTGAGAGAGAAAGGGAAGGGAAGGAACTTTTAATGATGTCATTCAACATTGCTGCATTTCTCTGGGTCCTGAGAACAGACAAGGACTGAGTGTCAGCCTCCTTGGCTTCTCCTCCTATTATTTAATATTTATCTTCAATGCCAAGACCCCATGAGTGAACTACTCCTAGGATAATTGTTCGATTGAGCCATCAAGATGATTGAAGAGGGGTATCAGCAATGAAGTACCAATATCATACCATTTTGCAACCTCGTGAATCAAGTTAAAATAAAACACCACCCAAGTGTTGCAACCTCCTGAGAATGAAGCAGTTCAATAGACATTTCTTTAGCAGGCAGGGAAAAATAGATTTTAGCAGGTCAGGAGGGTCCTTATGTAAACCCAGCAGAGATCTGATCTTCTTCCATTAGTTGAGGTCCTGTAATTATTTTTGGACCCAAAGGCCCAGTCACCTATTTTTTCCTCCTCACTCTGCTTTCCTTATCTTTCTTTTGATTTCATTTTTAGAGTAGAGTAGAGTAGAGTAGAGTAGAGTAGAAGAGAATATATACATAAATACAGTATATGGAATAGAATATTGAACAGAACAGAAGAATAGAGTAGAGTAGAGTAGAGTAGAGTAGAATACAGTAGAATAGAATAGAATAAGAATAGAGTAGAGTAGAATAGAATAGAATAGAATAGAATAGAATAGAATAGAATAGAATAGAATAGAATAGAATAGAATCCTTTATTGCCAAGTGTGATTGGACACACAAGGAATTTGTTTTTGATGCAAATGCTCTCAGTGTATACAAGAAAAAATAAAATCCTGTACATTCATCAAGAATTGTAAAATACAACACTTAGTGATAGTCATAGTTTAATATAAGCAATCAAATCATACATAGGTTACTAATACACCATCAAAACATACTAGGAAAACAAATAAAATAAATGGTAAAGTTACAAGCAACACAGTTTTAGTCATAAGTAGGAAGAGATAGATACTAGGAAGGATGAGAAGAATAGTAGTAATACAGTCAGTAAATAAGTTGACAGTGTTGTGGGAATTAGTTGTTTAGCAGAGTGATGGCGTTTGGGGAAAAATGGTCCTTGTGTCTAGTTGTTCTGGTGTGCAGTGCCCTGTTGCATTGTTTTGAGGATAGAAGTTGAAACAATTTATATCCAGGTTGTGAGGGGTATGTAGATATTTTCACAGCCCTCTTTTTGACTTGTGCTGTATACAGGTCCTCCATGGAAGGCAGGTTGGTAGCAATTCTTTTTTTAAGGAAGCAAAACACATGTCTTTAGTCTCCAGTATATCTCTTGGCAAACTACCCAGAAGACACGATGGCAGGGTCCTGGGAACCCTGCCAAGATGCCCTGCAAAAGGCATCTTCCTTGGCATCTGCTGGGCCTGATCTTAGGGAAGGCCTTCAACATCACCAGATGTTTGTTTTCCCACCTCTTCTTTCCCTTGCAATAAACTAGAGAGCTCCGAGGTGACAATTGTCCTACAGGGAATCTCTTTCCTTTTAGAAGTTTGACTTATTTATTTTTTTGTTAAGCACACAGTTTACATACTACTTCGATAGCTGGCTTCTGTATTGGTGCTTTTCCACTATAGTAGCTCCAGAGCAGTATGGCCCAAACAATTAAAAGAAAAAGAAACAGAAAAAAACAAACCCAGCAGGGTTTGGCATATAAACTCTGCCAGCCAAAGGGGAGGAAAAATGATCCATCCACTCCATACATCCACTGATTCAGTCACTTTGTCTGTCTGGCTGTTTATCCATCCATCTACTCATTCAACTTATCTCTAAACATGCATCCATCCGTCCATCCGTCCATCCATCCATCCATCCATCCATCCATCCATCCACACAATGGAGCTATCTCTCTATCCATCCACTTCTATTCATTCAAGTTTCTCTCTCTTTCTCTCTCTCTCTCTCTCTCTCTCTCTCACAATCTACCTTCATTCTCTCTATCCATCCAACTATCCATCCTACTCAAGTTATCTGTATATATGTATGTACATATCTATCTGTCTGTCTCTGTCTCTCTCTCTCTCTATCATCTCTCTATCCATCCATCCAACCAACCACCCATCTATTCATTCAAGGTATCTGTATATACAGTATATATGTACATATCGTCTATCTATCTATCTATCTATCTATCTATCTATCTATCTATCTATCTATCTATCTTGCTTGCTTCTTTCTTTCTTTCTTGCTTTCTTGCTTTCTTTCTTTCTTGCTTTCTTGCTATCTATCTATCTTGCTTTCTTGCTATCTATCCTGCTATTTTTCTATCTCCATCCTTCCATCCATGCATTCTCACATCTTTCTTCTATCATCTATCCATCTTTTCACTCATCTATCCAATCACTCCTTCCATCCATCTCTCTAACCATCCAGTGTGATTTAACCATAACTGTCTTGAACTTAAGACAATGGTTTAATCTTTACTCATCCACAGAAGTTCATGTCTTTTAGCCCAAGTTAAGTAACCAGGATAACTCTGGGGATGTACAAGATACAAATGTAGTAATGAATAAAAATGAAATTAAATTAAATGAATAAACGAAATGTCAAGGAATGGATAACAGAGGATATGCATGAAATTGTGCTCTGTAATTGGGCCAGTTAATTTTTTTTTAAAAAAAGTCAGCTATTTAGCCTCTCTTTGGTTTGTCTGTTGTGCAGCAAATGAGACCCCTCCCTTCCCTTTAAAACTATCTTTATTTTTAGCAATTTATTTTCTCATACTGCAGGGCAGTCAGAATTGATATAGTGCACATGTATATCAATCCCTATTCCCACCCCCCAACACCGCAGTGTTATTCTTTTATTTTCTTAGTGTTTAATAAAAAGCACTGAACCAGCGTGGCTTAAATTGAATTTGCTTGCTTGAGCTGCGAGGCCAGTAACAACAAAATCAAATATTTGAACCAAAGGCAGTCCAGACTTTTTGTGTTTGGGCCAACAGAGACAAGTTATTACACCGAGGACTGGATTGCTTATTTGGACAAGTGAAATGTGGGTTACCTCCTCCATGTAACACAACGCTGAGTAGGCCCCTATTTACCATAGGATTATGAAGTCCCATATGCCCCAAGCTGACCTTATTTCCAAGTTCTAATAATAAGGGTGATTGCACGCAGGCTAAAGTTTCTTGAGCTTCTTAATCGGGTTTTAATGTGTTCCATTCATCTTGCAGTTGTGCTTATTCCATTGGTGGTCTTTGAATTATGTCGAGATATAGGAGAGGTGCAAGCAGTGGGGGTACAGATTAACAAGAGTTGGAAGGGACCTGATAGGTCATCTAGTCCAACCCCTCTTCCAAGCAGGAGACCCTACACCATTTCTGACAGATGGCAGTGCAATCTCTTCTTGAAAGCTTCCAGTGACGAAGCTCCCACAGCTTCTGAAGGCAACTTCTGTTCCATGGGTTGATTATTCTCACTGTCAGAAAATTTATCCTTATTTCCAAGTTGAATCTCTCCTTGTTTACTTTCTAGCCATTATTTCTTGTCTGGCCTTCAGGTACCTTGGAAAATAGCTTGACCCCTTCCTCTCTGTGGCAAACTCTCAAATATTAGAACACTGCTATGATGTCTCCCCTGGTCCTTCTCTTCCCTTGACTAACCATGCCCAGTTCCTGCAACCATTCATCATGTTTTAGCCTCCAGTCCCCTAATCATCCTGGTTGCTCTTCTCTACTATTTCTAGAGTCTCAACATCTTTTTTATAATGTGGTGGCCAAAACCGGATGCATTACTCTAGGTGTGGTCTTACTAAGGCTTTATAGCTTAGTAAGCTATTACTACCTCCCTTGATCTTGACTGTATCCAACTTAGGATTCCATTAGCTTTTTGGGCTGCCACCGCACACTGTTGGCTCAGTGAAATGGGTCATCAGCTTAGAATCTTTACATTGCCACAGGAGGTCCAAGCCCAGCCTGCCTTGAATTCTGTTGACCTAATCTGGCACTGATTCAGATTTGAATTATAGTTGATTAGATCCCAGTCAATAAGCTTGAGCAATAAATATTTCTGAATTGCAACTTAACTCTGTTTATCTATCTATCCATCCATTATCCATCCATCCATCCATCTATCTATCATCTATCATCTATCTATCATCTATCTATCTATCTATATCATCTATCATCTATTATCTCTATCTATCTCTATCATCTATCTATCTATCATCTATTTACCATCTGTCTGTCTATTTGTCTGTCTGCCTGCCTGCCTGCCTGCCTGCCTGTCTATCACCTATCATCTATCATAATATTCATACTGGTTCTGTCTATTCATATCATATCATATATCATATCATATCTATCTAATAATATTCTTACTGGTTTGTTAAAAGGATTGTCTATTTTAGCTTTTGTGGTCTGGCTGAGTATTCAATTGATTTCAAATTGAATAGAATAAAAAAAAAATAGAGATGGGTATGAATGGAAGAAGGGAGTCATGGCCCATGGGTGTGAGACCTGAAGATTTGAAAGGCTCAAAACCAAATTCACGGCAAGTTAATCTATTGATGACAGCTAAACGTGAGAGCAGTCAGAGGTGATTTGCCAACCGCGGCAAAGGACTACATCTCTCTTACTCAGTAGATATGTACCATCTTTAATCTTTTAGATGGCTTCCTTTCATAAGCTCTCAGACGAATCCATTCAAATTATAGCTGTCAGGTCACCTTACTCTCGAACTTTGATTAACTGTTTCTTTCAAACAACTAATAGGTTAGTGGCCCAAATGGAAGTCTCCTTCCCCTTTCTTCTGTTTTCTCTCTCTCTCTCTCTCTCTCTTTTTTTTAATCCACTTAACTTAACCAGATTGCATTTATTGAAATGCTTTTGCTTTCCTGGCTCTTAATTTGAGACGGCATCAACAAGTGACTGTGGAAAGGGATCTTGGCTGAATGCATTAGCCTCCTTTCTCCCTTTTTGTGGTGGGAGACGTAATGGGTATTGACAGAGCAGGAAAGATGGGTGCTTCATAGGGGTGGGTAGGTATGCACTCCATCTGAAGTGAGCTGATTCCAAGGTACCAATAAAGGAGAAGTTTTGTAGCTCAAGGCTGAACTGTAGGGTCTTTGGTGGTCTCTGTGCTGGGTTGTTTTCTTGCAGACGTCTCATTATCCAAGTAGGTAACATCCTCAGTGCTAGAAGAGAGTGGAGGGAGGGATGGATGGATGGATGGATGGATGGAGGAGGAGGAGGAGGAGGAGGAGGAGGACTATAGGGTCCTTGCTGCCTTGTGAACTTGGTGGTTTTCTTGTAGACATTTCATGAGATAACATCATCAGTGCTAGAAGGGAGGGCTAGAACCCCACTCTCTAGTAGCCCAGATATGTCACCTAATCAAGTAATGAAATGTGTCCAAGAAAAGAATCCAACTCAAAGAGCAAGAAGGGCCCCTGCATGATTTAAAGATGTTTGGCCTGACTCTCTGAATAAGATTCCTAAATCAAACCAACATGGATGCTCCTGTATTGATCCAGGCCCACTTGGGTTTTCTGAATCACTTTGGCAGATTGAAGAAAGTCGCCTTTCCTGAATTACAATTGCAGTTTCCATGTCTAACCTCCCATTGGAATAAGAAACATTTTCTGCAAAAGGTAGAAAGCTTTCCAGCATCCCGTGGGAGTTTAAATTAAGCATTAAAAGCTTTTTGTTTCCCCTCCTCTAATATAAAAAAAAAGCTTTTATTTCCCATGACTAAAATATTCAGAGTGATTTTGTGTGCAGTGGAAAATACTTTTGATTGCAAAGAAGAAGTGGAGGAAACAACAACAACAACTGTTGATTTAAGTGACAAATGTTTCGCAGTTAGGAGAAATTGTTGGAATATCTACAACCAAATAATGTCAAGTAATAAACTCTTATAAGGTCTGATGTAATTACTTCGAAGAACACACAAATCTTTATTGCAAGCTCCATCTTGGCAATATTTTATGAAGCTGTTTATCCTTTAAAAAAAAATGAGTTCGCTTTTAATTTTCCTTTTTTGAAGGGGAGGATGTAAAAGGGAAGAAAGTTGACCTTTGAGTTGGCTTATTAAAAGTATTGCGTTCTATTGATTTTGCCATTTTTCTCATGCTCAGTGCTAGAAGAGAATGGGGTGTGCAGTTCCCTTCACTGCATGACAACGAAAGTTCTCAGAGGTCAAAAGAATAGAGACGAGAAATAAAAAAAGACTTGGACTTAGGAGGTTGAGCACATCTTAACAGAATAACAGAGTTGGGAGGGACCTTGAAGGCCTTCTAGTCCACCCCCTTGCTCAAGCAGGAGACACTGTACCATTCCAGACAAATGGTTGTCCAATCTCATCTTGAAAGCCTCCACTGATGGAGCACCCACAACATCTCAATGGCAAATTGTTCCACTGGTTAATTGTGCTCACTGTCAGAAAATTTCTTCTAGATTGGTCCTCTCCTTGATTCCTTTCCATTTCTTCAATGTAAAACCCACATGAAATCCCACTGGGTTGTGGGAAGCCATGAGGACTGCAGACTATTTGGAATATAGTGTTATTTTGTGCTATGCACCTTTTTAATTCCTCTAAATATTTCTCCGCGTACCCTAATCTGAAAATTAGGAGGACTTTTTCCCCTTTTCAATTAATTTGTGATTGAATGGCGATGTTGACAGCCAGGGAGGCTGGAGACCATCTTATGCAACGAAAGGTAGAACTTTTTTTTAGGGGCAGTGCCATGATGTTAACACCCATTGCACAATAGCATAATAGAGTTGGAAGGGACCTCAGAGGCCTTCTAGCCTAACCCCCGTATGAGCAGGAAACCTTGTATCATTTCATACCAATGGCTGTCCAGTCTCTTTTTGAAAGCCTCCAGTGATGAACCTCTGAAGGCAAGCCAATCCAAACTATTCAAGGAGAGAAGCTCCTTGGTTCTAAGATCTTCTAAGAAGAGATTTCCTGAGAACAATTAACCACAATTAACGACTTTCCTCCAGAAGTTGTGGCTGTTCCATCACTGGAGGTTTTTTAAGAAGAGACTGGACAGCCACTTGTCTGGAATGGCATAGAGTCTCCTGCTTGAGCAAAGGTTGGACTAGAAGACCTCCAAGGTTCCCTTCCAGCTCTATTCTATTCTAGATAGCCTCTTTGACACCTCTTTCAAACCAGTAGCCCTTTCTGTCCAGAACGTGGACTTTGCTGTCTTCAAATAAATGGACTTTGTCTTTCAAATGCAGATGGATCGCTAATGGGTTTGTTCTCCTATGTTGTGCCAACCGTTTGTGAAGTTGTTTGTTTGTTTTCAGTTTTCTTGCTTGTTTTTTGGGACTGGTACAAAGATGAGAGAGTTTACTTGGCTAGAAAGGCAGTTATGCCTTACATCCTTTCTAGGAATAATTCTTGAGTGTCTTGTGCAGATAAAATATCTAATGCTTAATATTCTCAGAGTTAGCGGGTTTTTCTATAGTCTTTCTTTCTTTCTCTCTGTCTTTCTGTCTTTTTTTCTTTCTGTCTGTTTTTCTCTCTTTCCTTCCTTCCTTCCTTCCTTCCTTCTTTCTTCCTTGCTTCCTTCCTTCCTTCCTTCCTTCCTTCCTTCTTTCTTCCTTGCTTCCTTCCTTCCTTCCTCCCTCCCTCCCTTCCTCCCTTCCTTCCTTCCTTTCTTGCTTTCTTGCTTTCCATCCTTATAATAGTGTTTTGAAGTTCTCAAGAACTGAAACTTATTTGGAATTACATTAATGCTACCTTCTTCTTCTTTTTTCCCCCAAAGCAATCACTGCTGGTAAAGTACTTGGAATTAAAGTCCCCAAGAATGGATAATAGGATTTACGTGAAGAGATAGTCACGAAGCAAAATAAATAAATAAATAAAACCAAATGGAGCTTTTTTTGAAGAGCTAAAATTCTCTTTGCAACTGCACTTTCATTTTCGGCTGCAATAGCTGTATGTCAACTGGACAATAAAAGCCGATGTTATGACCTCAGAGTAGAGCTATAAAAATACTGCAAGGGGAAAATAAATAAATGAAAGCCAGACCTGTGATATTTGGCATGAGGGAGCAGATGGGAAGAGAGAATGTAGAACATGGGATGTAGAATAACAGAATTGGAAGGGACCTTAGAGATCTTCTAGTCTAGCCCGCTGCTTGAATAGGAGACCCTATATCATTTCAGACAAGTGGCCAGGAAGTAGCTGCATGTTCATCCTTGGCAAGAAACACCCAAGAAACTCAAAGAATTGATTTGTGGTGTCTTTAAAGCTCTTGGATGGTGTAGCTTGCTCAACCCTAAGTAGCCTTGGAGAAGAACTAGCCTGGAAACATAACTGTTGCTTAGAGAAGCTGGCTTGCCATCTGCCTCTCCTTCGTTCCCAAAGCGATCATTTTCTCCTTCCTTTCCGAGAGGCGCGTAGCCATCATCCCCTGTCTGTTGGGCGAGAGAGAATGAATTATGAAGCATCCTGGTCCATTTGGAGAGGGTACAAGGCCGGTTTATAGCTTTACAAAGACCCATGAAAGGCATCTCTTGCCTGTGCATTGGCCAGCATCCTGCCTCAGGAGGGGAAACTGGTTGCAAACCAGGTTCTGTGGATGTGGAGAACTTTTGCATTCAGGGGTGTTTCTTCCCAGGCTTAGTTTCTTTAAAACAAAAAAACATGTTCAGCCAGAAGGATGCTGCTAGGCCATTTAAAACCGTGTTAGTCTTTCTCGGATTCTCTCAACTGAGTTTTCTTGAGGAGGGGCATCATTTTGTGTTTCTAAATTCTAATGGAGCTGCCACAAAGAAGAGTGGGGGTCAAGCTATTCTCCAAAGCACCCAAAGGCAGGACAAGAAGCCATGGGTGGGAACTAATCAAGGAGAGAAGCAACTTAGAACTAAGGAGAAATTTCCTGATAGTTAGAACAATTAATCAGTGGAACAACTGGCTTCCAGAAGTTCTGAATTGCTCTAACACTGGAAGTTTTTAAGAAGACATTGGATAATCATTGTCTGAAGTGGTGTAGGATTTCCTGCCTAGGCAGTGGGTTGGACTAGAAGACCTCCAAGGTCCCTTCCAACTTTGTTATTCTATTCTGTTCTGTTCTGTTCTGTTCCGTTCCGTTCCGTTCCCTTCCCTACCCTTCCCTTCCATTCCACCCCACTCCACTCCACTCCATTCTATAAATTCTATTCTATTCCTCCTCCTCCTCCTCCTCCTCCTCCTCCTCCCTCCTCCTCCTCCTCCTCCTCCTCCTCCTCCTCCTCCTCCTCCTCCTCCTCCTCCTCCTCCTCCTCCTCTTTCTATCCTATCCTATCCTATCCTATCCTATCCTATCCTATCCTATCCTATCCTATCCTATTCTTCATTCCAATATTCTATTCTATTCTATTCTATTCTATTCTATTCTATTCTATTCTATTCTATTCTATTCTATTCTATTCTATTCTATTCTATTCTATTCTATTCTATTCTATTCTATTCTATTCTATGTTCCATTCTATTCCATTCCATTCCATTCCATTCCATTCCATTCCACTCTATAAATTCTAATTCTATTCCTCCTCCTCTCCCTCTCCTCCTCTTCCTCCTCGTCCTCCTCCTCCTCCTCCTCTTCTTCTTCTTCTTCTTCTTCCTCCTCTTCCTCTTCCTCTTTCTATCGTATCCTATCCTATCCTTCATTCCAATATTCTATTCTATTCTATTCTATTCTATTCTATTCTATTCTATTCTATTCTATTCTATTCTATTCTATTCTATTCTATTCCATTCCATTCCATTCCATTCCATTCCATCCACACCTCAAAAGGCGTGCTGCAGGTGTGGGTGCCCTGCAGGGATATCTATCTCTATCTCTATATTTATATATTTAATCCTCGTCCTTTCCTTTGGCTCCAGGGGAAGAGTTTCTCTTTGCTCTAAGCAAGGAGCAGCCTGCCAAGCCGAGCTGTGCATGCCCTGTGCGCAGGGACAGATGGTCCTTGATGGGCTGGTGGATTGAAAGCCGCAAACGTGGCGTCTCCTTGGTTTTTCTCTTCCAAACGCAGGGAAAGAAACAGCTTTGTGCTTCAGACCCGCGGGGGGGCAGAGAGGGACCGGCTCCGCCAGTGTCAAAGGGATGCAAACTTGAGCTTGAATTTGTTCGCTTAATGAAACCATCCATGGGGATCGATCGGCCGAAGGATTGGCCCTCCGTCCATTTGTCATGCGGGAGCTATGACGGCTGCACAGAAGGCAGTTTTTTGGGGAACAGGATGGGATTCTGAGAGTTTTTTGGGGGGGTAATTTTTTGCAATCCAGAGAAGGCGTCTTCGAAATGACTGTCAGAATATGATCTATTGGTAATAGCCAACTTCAGAAAGTACCAAGGACCTCATAGTCCTCCTCCTTCTCCTCCTCCTCCTCCTCCTCCTCCTCCTCCTCCTCCTCCTCCTCCTCCTCCTCCTCCTCCTTCTCCTCCTCCTCCTTGCTTGATATTATCTGGTTGGGTAATGAAATATCTGCAAGGAAACCGCCAAGCTCAGTAAGCATCAAGGATCCCAAAATCCTCCACAGCCAGAAGTTTGATCCTGACCAGTTAATGGTTGACTTCCTTCCTTCCTTCCTTCCTTCCTTCCTTCCTTCCTTCCTTCCTTCCTTCCTTCCTTCCTTCCTTCCTTCCTTCCTTCCTTCCTTCCTTCCTTCCTGTCTGTCTGAAATGGTATAGGATCTCCTGTCTGAGCAAGGAGTTTGATTAGAAGACCTCCAAAGTCCCTTTCAACTCTGCTATTCTATTCTATTCTATTCTATTCTATTCTATTCTATTCTATTCTATTCTATTCTATTCTATTCTATTCTATTCTATTCTATTCTATTCTATTCTATTCTATTCCATTCCATTCCATTCCATTCCATTCCATTAATGCCAATTCTCTTTCTCCTCCTTCCTCCTCGCTTGATATTATCTAGTTGGGTAATGAAATATCTGCAAGGAAACCACCAAGCTCAGTAAGCACTAAGGACCCCACAATCTTCCACAGCCAGAAGTTTGATCCTGACCAGTTAATGGTTTCCTTCCTTCCTTCCTTCCTTCCTTCCTTCCTTCCTTCCTTCCTTCCTTCCTTCCTTCCTTCCTTCCTTCCTTCCTTCCTATTCTGTTATTATTCTGTTAAAACCATTTAGAAAAACATAACTGGATTCCCCACCCCCCCAATAAGATGCAAGCAAGCACTTTGGCTAGCTTGCATCTTCTGGTTGGACTAGAAGACCTCTAAAGGTCCCTTCCAACTCTGTTGTTCTGTTATTCTGCTTTCCTCTCTTCCTGATCTCAGCCTCTTAACGCTGGTGCAATTTTATGGGTTCTGCAAAGAATCCTCAGAGGCACATCCAGCCTAGCCATGCATCATCTGAATAATAAAGTATTTTTATTTGGCATATAAATATAGACAAGAGAGACAGCAGCAGTAAGGACAAAGGTAAATCTTCCAATGAAAGCTTCCCTGGGGTGTGGCGATAAAAGGCAGAATAATTTAGGGGGCACTGATAAGCTGGGGGAGAGGGGGAAATAGGGAAAAAAGGCTGTTCCTGGCCGTTTCTCTCATGTCACCAAATTGTTGTCTTGGAGCTCTGAAGACCCCTTTGTGGATCACTGCCTTGCTGGGAGGAAGGGTCTTGTGCAGCCCCCAACAATTCGGCTCTTCATTTTACCAATCTAGGAAGGAAGGAAGGAAGGAAGGAAGGAAGAAGGAAGGAAGGAAGGAAGGAAGGAAGGAAGGAAGGAAGGAAGGAAGGAAGGAAGGAAGGAAGGAAGGAAGGAGAGATGATTGAAGGGGAGGGAAGGACAGAAGGAAGGAAGGAAGGAAGGAAGGAAGGAAGGAAGGAAGGAAGGAAGGAAGGAAGGAAGGAAGGAAGAAGAGAGAGATGATTGAAGGGGAGGGGAGGGCAGAAGGAGAAGGAAGGAAGGAAGGAAGGAAGGAAGGAAGGAAGGAAGGAAGGAAGGAAGGAAGGAAGGAAGGAGAGAAGATTGAAGGGGAGGGAAGGAAGGAAGGAGAAGGAAGGAAGGAAGGAAGGAAGGAAGGAGAGATGATTGAAGGGGAGGGAAGGTCAGAAGGAGAAGGAAAGAAGGAAGGAAGGAGAGATGATTGAAGGGGAGGGAGGGAAGGAAGGAAGGAAGGAAGGAAGGAGAGGGAAGGACAGAAGGGGAAGGAAGGAAGGACATAGTTGGTAGGGACCTTGAAGGTCTTCTAGTCCAACCCCCTGCTCAGGCAGGAGACTTCTTAAACACTTCCAGTGTTGGAACACTCACAACTTCTGGAGACACTGATTGTTCCACTGATTGTTCTCACGGTTTAGGAAAACTTTCCTTTGTTCCAGGTTGCTTCTCTGCTTGGTTAGTTTCCATCCGTTGCTTCTTGTCTTGCCTTCAGGTAATTGGGAAAATAGGTTGACCCCCTCACCTTTGGGGGCAGCCCCTCAAATATTGGAAGACTGCTATTATGTCACCCTTAATCCTGCTTAGGCATTTGCAAATGAAGCTGTGATAGTTCTATTTAAAAATGCTAGTTCACAGGTTTTTGTTTTATTTTTAGGAGCACATAATAAAAGGGGCTGTTGGGTTTGTCTGTGTCTCCCTTCGGTGGGAAACCAATTCCTTAAAAACGGGAAATATGTGATCCTTAGGGGCAAAATTGACATAGCCCATTATATGTGGATATGATTTCATCCCATTTAGGTATAAATATTTCAATTAAACTCATGTGCATCAATTACCTTTGAAAGCAGCCAGATTTCTAATGGGGATAAAAAAAAAATGAGAAAGAGAACAAAGCGAATCCCTGTGTCGAAAATATTTCTAAGCAGCTGTAGGGTGTAATATTTCCCAAACTGGCTGATAGGAAAAAAATGTTTATAGCAAAAATTTAATTAAAGAAGCATAATTGGAATTGTTTTTCATTTCTGGAGGATTTTTTCCCCAATAACCAGAAGCAATTCTCCGAGATGCTGAATAGAGGTCAGTTCCAACTTGAACCTTGTTGGGACAAATTGTTCTGACCTCGGCTTCTCCAACAGCACGAAGCTGACTCCTTGTCCCGTTAAACCCCTTTTATTTAGTTTACAGTGAATTCCTCTCTAGCAAAGTCCCGGCCAACAGTCTTTCAAGAGATTGCACAACTACAGAGCTTTATCAGGCTTGGAGAGTTGCCAGGCCGATATCTTTCAAATGCCACACTGTAGCAGACAATACTTGGCAAGAATGCAGGAACAGATCTTCACCCAAATGAACTGTCTCCTGCAAAACCCCACTCCCCTTTCGTTCCTCTTTTATTCTCTCTGGGAGGGGCCATTCATCATCCACTTGTGGCTTCACTCCCAAGTTGACCCTTGTTCCTTATCTATTCCCTTCTTCTGGCAGCTCTGTGCATGCTCACACTGGGAACAGGCTCCAGCTGTTCTTCTTCCTCACTGATGTCCAACTCTGAAGGCAGCTGATGACTGTCAGATGACCCTGGCCCCATCTCTGTCTCTGATGCAGAGCCCTCATCAGAGCCTTCCCCAGACTCCAGGACTGACCCATGCTCCTCCCCAACCTCCTCACACAGTCTGCTGCCAGATCTGCTGGCGGACCACGACAACACAAATGGATTCATGTAAGGTCTTGAGAACTTGCTCCAAATCTGACCAGGATAGGGATGGCTAACCACAGAGGAAAAGAGGAAGGTTGCTACAGATGAGACATTCTTCATTGCACCAAATTCTCTCTTTGTTTGTAATATAAAATACAAAATGTATGAAAACAAATAGTAGGAAAAATAAGGAAGGGAAGAGTGCAGAAAAGAAGGGGAAAGGGAAGAAAAGGGTTTGACTTCTGATTTTGTGACAGCTCCCTCAAGTGCTGGTAGACCGCCATCTTGCAGAGTTAGAATTCACTATTCCAATTAGTATTACTGCTACTATTAATATTATTGCTGGCGTATCCTTTTGGCGAGGGGAAGGTGCAAGATGTGTTTTGTCTTGGCAGTTTCCTATTTTAAAGATTTACAATGCCAGTTGGCTGGTCTCAGCAAGAGCCTGGACTAACTTTTTCTTTTGTAAAGCTTTGTAATGAATTAGACATTTTGGCCTCAAGTTACGGATGTTCTAGTTGTCTGTTTTGGTTAAAACGGACACCATGGGATTCTTTAGGCTAAGTAGTAATTGGCACTATGCTTCTTCCATAATGAATGTTTAGTGTCCAAAGAGAATGCTGTTTACTCCAACCTATAGTAGACAAAGGCCAATTTGTAATTATGGTCCTAGAAGCCCAAAAGCACCACTCTCTCGTGTGAGTAAAAATGAAGTTACAGTCTTGGGCACAAACACCGCCTTGCTACACATTGTATATTGTTCATTCTGTATTGGGACAACGGTGATTACATATATCTTTCATTTTAGATTGTACAAAGGTCTGGGCTGTTGCGTTAAGAGTCCTGTAAGCTTTAAAACAATAATATGTATTATTATTATTATTAACACATTCAGTTATTCGGAGACAGAAACGTACAATATTTTCTAAGCGTTCCAGCCTGGAATATAAAAAAAATGCACAAAAGGTCATTTGAGTTAACATGATATTCTTTGGAACAAGGACTCAGCAGTGTTCTGCAGAAAACATGTGTACCCAGCAGTCAGTAGAGTATTGCGCTGAGAGCTTTCAGTACTTTTTATCTGACTCCTTTCTGGATTGAGGAAGGAGGATTTATCTTCAATATGTGTCTTAGCTTCCCCTAATTTTCAGAAATACTCTGGTTTTTATCGAATACCCTCCGACAATCAAAGTTATCTTTCAGCAGGAACGGAACTGTGGGAATAAACAGAGCTGGCCAACCCATGGAATATCAAGAATCAATGGGCTTTAAGATTTGAATAATAAATGCCCTTTCTTGTTCTTAGATAGCAGGTTGGAATCAATGTGCAGACGCTTTGAATAGTAAATGCCATGTTCTTAGATAGCAGGGTAGGAAATCCTGAAATAAAAGGAGGAGACAATAGCTGGAAATCTCCCCTGGGACATGGATAAGAAGGTGGTGGGTGGTCTACATTCTTATTGTCCATTTGGACATGTGAGGCCATATGGTTTTAAGTTTATGTGTGCTTTACAAGTGGAATAAGGTGGAGGTGGGAGGGAGGGATAACCCCTAACTCTCAAAGAAAAAAAAAGAAATGATTGTGGCTTATAGACAGTGTATTGATATTCCCTTCTCAATTCAGGGAAATCAGAGACTGGACATTGTCAGCAAATGGAAGTTTCTCGCTGTTACTTGGTGCAATTTTGGTAACATTTTGAAGAGAGAGAGGGGAGAAAGAGGAAGAAAGAGAGAGGGAGAGAGAGGAAGAAAGAGAGAGAGAGGAAAAGAGAGGAAGAGAGAGAGAGAGAGTGAGAGAGAGAGATCTTGGTGGTTTTCTTGCAGACATTTCATCATCCAACTAGGTCACATCATCAGTGCAAAAGGAGGAGGAGAAGAAAGGAGACTGTGGGGTCCTTGGTGCTCTCTGAGCTGGGTGGTTTTCTTGCAGACTTCTCATTATCCAAGTATGTAACATCATCATGAGGAGGAGGAGGAGGGAGGAGGAGGAGGAGGAGGAGGAGGAGGAGAAGAAGATGGTGGAGCAAGAGGACTGTGCGGTCCTTGTTGCTCTCTCAACTGGGTGGGGTTTTTTGCAGACATTTCTTTACCAAACTAGGTAACATCATCAGTGCTCAACACCAAACTCTCAGCTCAGAACACCAAGGATCCCACAGAAAGCTAGTTTAATTTAGTGTGCGTTGATTTGAAAGAGTTTTTTCTTTTCTTAAATCAGCCTCTGATCTATGCAATGTTGAAATCTCACAATGGCTTTTGCCACCAAGCAGGGGCTCTATGCGTTCCATAAAACTCCCAAAACATCTTCAAAGCGATACCGTTTGGATCAGTGGTAGGATTCAAAAAGTCTTACTACCGGTTCTGTGGGCGTGGCTTGGTGGGCGTGGCTTGGTGGGCACGGCAGGGGAAGGATACTGCAAAAATCTCCATTCCCTCCCCACCCCACTAATCTGCTTTCCAGCTCCGTTCTCCTGTGCAGGGCAACCAAAGGAGACCCAGCCGATCAGCTGGGACTCAATAGGAGGCAGAGAAGAGATGGGGGCAGAGCCAGTCAGGCGTGGGATTTGCCACTTCTCCGAACTACTCAAAATTTACGCTACGGGTTCTTCAGAACTGGTCAGAACTGGCTGAATACCCACTTCTGGTTTGAATGCCATCTCCAGCTAAGAAGCAGGGCAGAGGCATGGCTGTATACGGCACCAGATACATGTAAATCTAACATCAGGAGAGAGAGAGAGAATTCCCCAAGGGCGAGCTACTGATTAAATCTAGATGGATTTTAATGCTCCCTTCTGTGAAATCCAGAAACAAAGGTTTTGTTTAGAAAGCAAATCAGGATGACAAACCAGACGTGGGTATCAGCTCGGGATTGGGACGATGATAAGGAGATAAGAACTCCAGTGGCATCAAATTTATGTTCTGAGGGTGGGAGAGTTATACAGAGCCAGTTCCTTATCTCCCCAACAGCTTTCCCCTCCATTTCCTCAGAGATAGATGCTCTCTGTGCGCACACACTGTTGATAATTCAGAAAGATAACCAGAATTCTGGCTGGGAGGAGGCAGAAAACAAACTTTCCCCATGAACCGATAGTTTATTCTCTTTGCACAGCAGATACAGCCCAGAGATGTTCTATGGAATATATCTACAGCCTGATTGCTTTAAGAGAATAACAGAGCTGGCAGTGAACTTGTAGGTCATCTAGTCCAACCCCCACCTGCCACTCAAGCAGGAGATCCTACAAGATTTTTGACAGATGGCAGTCCAGTCTCTTCTTGAAAGCTTCCAAGGATGAAGCTTCCACAATTTTTGTTCCATTGGTTGATGGTTCTCAAGGTCAGAAAATTCCTCCTTATTTCTAGGTTGAATCTCTCCTTGATCAGTTTCCATGCATTATTCCTTGTCTGGCCTTCGGGTGGATTAGAAAATAGCTTGACCCCTTCCTCCTCTCTGTGGCAGCCCCTCAAATATTGGAACACTGCTATCCTGTCTCCCCTGGTCCTTCTCTTCACTAGTCCAGTTCCTGCAACCATTCATCTCATGTCCCCTAATCATCCTGGTTGCTCTTCTCTGCACTTTTTCTAGAGTCTCAGCATCTTTTTATAATGTGGTGACCAAAACTGGATGCAGTACTCTAGGTGTGGCCTTACTAAGGCTTTATAGAGTGATAGTAGGACCTCATGTGATCTTGACTGCATCCCTCTGTTAATGCAATTTAGGATTGCATTGGCTTTTTTGGCTGATGCTGCAAACTGTTGGCTCATATTGAATTGGTTGTCCACTCAGACTCCAAGATCCCTCTTACAGTTACTGCTGTAAAGATTTGCTTCAGCTTTGCAAAGGAGACAAAAGAGGCAATTGGAAACTGTCAGGGATGTCTTTCCATTTGCAGTTAACTATACCTGGGATGCTGAGTCTAATTATAACTGGCTCTGCTCTCTTTTGAAAACCTCCAGTTTTACCTGCCAGTACAGGTTGGCCTTGACTTACGAGCACAACTGAGTCCAGAATTTATATTCCTTGCAGACAGCTGTCCATTTGCATTTTTTTAGAGAGTCACTGGGGCCACTTGGAAGTTTATCTGTGTCCTCTAAAAGGATGCAAACGACCTGCTGTCTGCAAGGAATATAAAGCCTTCCATTTCCCACCACCCTGTCAGAGCTGAAGAAGCTTTTTGGATGAGAAGCGAAACGTCTTCAAGGATAAAACGAGGAAGTCCAGTTGTCTCTTGAAAAAGCACCTTTCGTGACTACCATGACCTGGATGGAAGACTGAGAATCTCCATAGATTCCTGACTTCTAGGTTAGAAGAAAGGACTCTTTGGTTAGAAGACCCAGATGTTGGAAAAGATGGAAGGCCAATGGAGAAGGCAACGACAGAGGATGAAATGGTTAGATAGTGTCATCCATGCAACGAACATGAATTTGGGCAACGTCTGAGAGACAGTGGAAGTCAGGAGGGCTTGGTGTGCTGTGGTCCATGGGGTCATGGAGAGTCGGACACAACTTAGTGACTGAGCAACTCTTAATGACTCTCTTTGGTCTTCTAGGCTGATGCATCTGGTGAGCATCTCAAGATCTTTCCCAAGCTTACATTTCACATCCCTTTTAGCTGTCGGCCTCGAGACATAGTGTTCACAATTAAAATGGCTTTTATTTGCGTTGTTCAGTAAGGGGTGGCAGAAAACTTTTGGAAGGAAGCAAGAGGAGATAGCTCAAAGGGTCAGTTGGTCAGTGGCATGTGATTTCCCCCAGCAACTTGCCTCATGGGAAGGCAGATTTTGAGAGGGGGAAGCGGAGAAGGATGTCCACTTTATGGCTAGCTGTTGACTCTGTCTTTGAAGAATGCATTTCTAAAGCCATCCTCTGTTTATTGCGGAATGAATTCAACAGCGTCCTTCAGCATTCATCTTTGCAAAGGTGGACTTGTGGTCAAGGTGCCTAGGTAAAATTTGTGCAAAGTTTGCCTCTTGGAAAGTAAACATTGCACTGACAATGGGAGTGAAAGCCTGCTATGTTGTGTGGTATTTTTCTTATTTGTCGGCAGAATAACTTATGGCTTGCTCGTTCCACCAACCTGGTGTTTGTATTTCTCCGTTGTTTGTTATGAAGATTTCTGTGGCTGTTTGCCCGAATTATGGAAACAGACAGGCCTTGGAACAGCTGTGTTAGTAATAATAATACTGGTTTGGCTATGCTTTGAACAGTCTCTTTTGCTTGCTTGCTTGCTCGCTGGGTGGCTGCATTTTCTAAAAATCTCTCCATCGATTTATTTTTTAATTTATTTTTTCTCAGTAACATTCCCATGGTTTATGGCTCTGCTTCCTCTCCCTATTCTTCTTCTTTTTTTTTTTTCACCTTGAGATCCTAATTTCCATTTTTGAAAATGAGATTGAAGGAGAAGAATCCATTCGAAATGGTTTAAGGAAATGTCAGTAGCTATGCAACGGGGGGAAAAAATCAGTGTTGGAACACGACAGAATTTGTTTCTGGGCTTTTATGGTTCTTGTTAGACTTTGCTAGCTTGGCTTCCTGGTGTTTTTGCTGTTTTGTTCTGGAACATCATCCCGGAATCTGGCACTTCTTCAGAGATTTCATTTTGGCTTTGAACAAACTTGTTTTGTGTGCTTTGGATGTCTGGAGTATGGTGCTTATAGTCCTGGAAACCACGATTCATAGGAGACCAACCTGCATGCTTTTGTGATGACCCGGAGTGTAACACAAATGTAACAAAATCCAAAACATAAATAAATGTCCTTTAATGCCTCCAACTTGACCCCACTGTTCAATAATTCTCAGTTGGAGATAAAACGTACTCAAAAATAGTCTTCAAAAGAAAGCAACACAGTCCGAACTTAATGAACAGATAGAGGAGAAATAAAAAACCCAAAACAAACTACAATGAAGGAATGCAAGAGACCCTATACCATTCTGGACAAATGGTTGTCCAATCTTTTCTTAACCCCTCTGCCCCCCCACCCCAAGACTTCCAGACTCAAACTGTTCCACTGATTGTCCCAAAGGTGCTTTTTCAAGAGGCCGCACCATTCAGCCAGAGCTCAAGAAGCTTCCTGGATGAGAAGCGAAACATCTTCAAAGAAAAACCAAGAAACTCCAGTTGTCTCTTGAAAAAGCATCTTTGGGACAACCATGACCTGGAGGATGGATAATCTCCATAGTCATGTTCCACTGATTAACTGTTCTAACTGTCGGGAAATTCCTCCTTAGTTCTAAGTTGCTTCTCTCCTTGATTAGTTTCCATCCGTTGCGTCTTGTCCTGCCCTCAGGTGCATTGGAGAATAGCTTGACTCCCGCTCTTCTTTGTGACAGCCCCTGAAATATGAGAATACTGGTGTCCTGTCACCCTACGTTTTGCTAGACTATCAATCAATCAGAATAGAGCTGGAAGGGACCTTCAAGGTCAACTAATCCAACCCCCCACCACCTCCCCACGGAAGCAGGAGACTCTCTGCCATTTCAGACAAGTGACTGTCCAGCCTCTTCTTAAAAACCTCCAGTGATGAAGCCCCCACAATCTCTTGACTGCAAGCTGTTCCACAATTTCTGCAACCGGTCTTCATCGGTTTTAGCCTCCATCTCTCTCATCACCTTTGTACTCTTTCCAGAATCTCAAAACATATTTCTTCAGACATTTCTCTCTTCCCCACATGTAAGATTAGGGTTAGGGTTAAAGGGAAATGACCAAGATGAAAGATGCAGGGAATCATAGACACAACCTCTCGTGCGAGACTTAGTATGATGATGTCTCCAGGACCTACCATACTTGGCCTTTTTGATGGAGACATTAATTTGAGGACATATCTACCAGTGGTGGGATTCAAATTTTTTTACTACTGGTTCTGTGGGCGTGGCTTGGTGGGCATGGTGTGGCTTGGTGGGCGTGGCTTGGTAGGCGTGGCAGGGAAAGGATACTGCAAAATCTCCATTCCCTTCCCACCCCACTAACCTGCTTTCCAGCTCCGTTCTTCTGTGCAGGGCAACCAAAGGAGACCCAGCTGATCAGCTGGGACTCAATGGGAGGCAGAGAAGAGATGGGGTTGGCGGGGCCAGTCAGAGGTGGTATTCACCAGTTCTCTGAATTACTCAGAATTTCCACTACCGGTTCTGGAGAACCGGTCAGAACCGGCTGGATACCACCTCTGGTATTTACTCAGAATGTCACTGTCAGGTCCCACTGTTAGTTATTACTAGAAAAGTAGTGTTCTGCTCTTAGAATTATGGAACAGCTTTTGCAGCTGCACAATTACTAAAGATAATTCTATATAGCCTGCCTTCTTATTAAAGAATTGGCTTGCTGTTTTCTCTTGCTTTTATGGGCAGCTTATTGGGTTACGTTTGGAGTGGAAATTGAAGGGGCTCAAATGAGATTTTTTTGAGGTTTCCTCCACCCCAAACTTGCATCTGTGGGAGTGGCGTTTGCCACAGGAAGGCCCTTCTGAGGGTATTTCTATTCATTATTGCGCTGGTGGTGTATTTTGCATTGCTTGCAGCCGATCTCTTGAAAGCAATTGGCTTTACCAGTGAGTTTGCAGACAGGGAGCAATAGCTGGTCTTTATTGCTCATCTTTTGCTTCTGGTGCTTTGAGTTATGGGGTCACTAAGCATCAAAATTGCATTTCAGGATGTAGCAGCTGCCAGTCAACATTGCTGGATAAGCTGTGCTGTGCGAAGATCCTTCTCTTTCTTCTTCTGCATCCTTGTCTTTCTGCATCTCTTTCTCCTTCTCCTTGTCTTTCTCCTTCTCCTTGTCTTTTTCCTTCCATGTCTCCTTCTTCTCCTTCTGTGTCTTCTTCTTCATCTCCTTGTCCTTCTCCTTGTCTTTGTCTTTCTCCTTCTGCATATCCTTCTCCGTCTCCTCCTTTTCCTTCTGCATATCCTTCTCCTTCTGCGTCTCCTTCTCCTTGTCTTTCTTCTCCTTCTCTTTGTCCTTCTCTTTCTCCCTCTCCTTGTCTTTCTCCTTCTGTATCTCCCCGTCTTGCCTTTCTCTTCCCCCTTGCCTTTCTTCTTCTTCTTCTTCTTCTTCTTCTTCTTCTTCTTCTTCTTCTTCTTCTTCTTCTTCTTCTTCTTCTTCTTCTTCTTCTTCTTCTTCTTCTTCTTCTTCTTCTTCTTCTTCTTCTTCTTCTTCTTCTTCTTCTTCTTCTTCTTCTTCTTCTTCTTCCTCCTCCTTCTTCTTCTTCTTCTTCTTCTTCTTCTTCTTCTTCTTCTTCTTCTCCTCCTCCTTCTCCTCCTTCTCCTTCTCCTTCTCCCTCTGCCCTGCCCCCCACTCCTTCTCTTTTAGCCTCCTGTGAATTGAAGTTAATGCTCTAATCACATTTCTTTAGGCAGGATTGTGCTCCCAGCAACAAAATTGTTAGGAAAACCCCCCAAAAGAGAACATTTTGCTTCCTGCATTGAACTACGATAATTCATTTCATTTCTCTTTCCAAACACAATCCTCACCCAATTTTTAAAAACTGTGGCTGTCACATTTTTGCTCTTTTTTTAAAAAAAATTATGACTGCAACATGCTCAATCCTGGATATTTACCATCTTGATTTGGCTCCTTTGTCTGCATCCAAAACATTTCTGCCAAAACAATTCTCATTTATCGATGTCTCACATTTCTGGCTGCAGAGCACCAAGTCCCTCGAGTAACTGACAATTAAAAATTAAAGCAGATCACTCTACAAATAAAGTCATGCAAGCATAAACTGTAACAAGACCAACTTTGCTAACACGCAGCCGTTACGGAACAGGGTGGTTTCTCCGACTTCGATAAATACCTGAATACATTAATGTCTAGATGGAAAGCTATGCAAATGAGGAGGCTTCTACAACTGGGTGCAACTATTAGAAAGCGAGTTCTTGTGTTGTGATGATGGATTAGTGCACATGGTTGGAACTCTCGGGTGTGGTTGTCTGATGGACCATGGTTGTCATGCAAGGCATGGATCCGTTCTAAGATAAGTCAACCCCTTAACCATTATAGACGGCAGCCTTGTTGGTTTCTGGTAGGTCAAAATGAGGACTAACAAATACTATTCTAAAATAGAACCTTTTCTGATGTGGCCCAACAGCGGAGCTGGTGGCAGACTCAGACAGTCAGGAGGTTGGGGCCAGTCCTGGAGTCTGAGGAAAGTTCTGATGAGTGCTCTGCATTGAAGGCAGAGGTGGGGCCAGAGCCCTTCAACAGTTATCAGCTGCCTCCGGAGTCAGAGATCAGTGAGGCAGAAGAGCAGCTGGAGCCTGTTCCCAGTGTGTGCATGCGCAGAGCTGCCAGAAGAAGGGAACAGCTAAGGAACAAAAGCCAACTTGGGATTAAAGCCACAGGTGGGCGGTGAATGGCCCCTCCCCTAGGGAATAAAAGAGGAGCGAAAGGGAGTGGGGCTTAGTTCATTCCAGCATGCTTGAAAGATACTGGCCTGGCCCCTCTGCAAGCCTGATAAAGGTTTGTAATTGGGAACTGTCTTGAAAGACTGTTGGCCAGGACTTTGTTGGAGGGGAAATTCATTGTAAAATTCACTAAATAAAAGGGGTTTATCGGGATGAGGACTTGGCTTCGTGCTGTTGGGGAACCTTAGGTTAGAGCACTCACTTCATCAGATATTGATGTTCATAACTGTTGGTGTTCTCTGAGCTTGGTGGTTTTCTTGCAGGCATTTCACTACCAAACTAGGTAGCATCATCAGCACTAGAAGGTAGTAGGGAATTGCGGAGAGGAGGAGGAGGTAACAACTTGGTAACATTGTCAGAGCTAGTAGGGAATGGGGTTTGCTCTTATTTTTATGCACTAGTGGCTTGCCCTTGTCAGTGTTGGTGGGAGTCTTCTTGGTAGTTTTTTTAATTAGACTGCTGTTGTTAGTAATATGTTGTTAGTTTATTTGTCTTGATAGTTCCTTCATTAGGGATGTTGTTTATTTGATTGGTGGTCTGGCGTTAATCTTGATGTTAATCTCTGCTCATATGGGTGTTGGGCCGTGGTGGCGCAGTGGTGAGAATGCAGTATTTCAGGCTAATTCTGCCAACTGCCAACCGTTTGATCCTGACCAGCTCAAGGTGGACTCAGCCTTCCATCCTTCTGAGGTTGGTAGAATGAGGACCCAGATTGTTGGGGGCAATAAGATGACTTGGTAAACTGCTTAGAGAAGGCTGTAAAGGACTATGATATATAAGTCTAAGTGCTATTGCTGTTGCTATCTCTCGATCTATCAATCTATCAATCATCCATCCATCCATCCATCCATCCATCCATCCATCCATCCATCCATCCATCCATCCATCCATCCATCTATCTATCTATCTATCTATCTATCTATCTATCTATCTATCTATCTATCTATCTATCTATCTATCTGTATTTGAGCTGTGGCAGTGCAGTGATTAGAATGCAGTATTGCAGGCTAACTCTGCCAACTGCCAGCAGCTTGACTCAGACCAGTTCAAGGTGGACTCAGCCTTCCATCTTTCCAAGGTTGGTAAAATGAGGATCCAGATTGTTGGGGGCAATAAGATGACTTGGTAAACCGCTTAGAGAGGGTTGTAAAGCACTGTGAAGTGGTATATAAGTATTCTGTTCTACTCTACTCTACTCTACTCTACTCTACTCTACTTTACTCTACTATTCCTATTCCTATTCCTATTCCTATTCTTATTCTTATTCCTATTAATAATACTTTATTGTCATTGTACGTACTGTATATACACAGTATATACAACAAAATTCACGTAACACCCAGAGACCAGACCCAACATGCACACACACATGACAAGCCCCTAACACACCCCCACCCACCAAAATTCCCTGCCCCCTAAAACACACAAGCATCCACACAACAGACCAAGTAATTCCTATTCCTACTCTACTCTGCCACGCTGGTTAGAATGCAGTATTGCTGGCTAACTCTGCCCACTGCCAGCAGTTCGATCCTGACTGGTTCAAGAGTGACTCAGCCTTCCGTTCTTCTGAGAGCAGTAAAATGGGAACCCAGATTGTTGGGGGCAATAAAACTGCTTAGAGAGGGCTGCAAAGCATTATTAAGCGGCTTATAAGTGCTATTGTTATTGACTGCTGGTGAGGTGTGGTGTTTCATAGGTTGAGTTTGCCCTCAAATCAGCTTCCAAATGACCACTATAATCAGATTTACCTTAACAAGTCAGTCAGGTATACCCCTGCCTCTGGTTTTCTACTGCAGGGTTCAGTGATACCACTTCTTGTAAGCACCGTTTTGAATTGCCGTGATCTAAGCATGTTAAACACATGGCTGTGTGATTTTACATCCCTCTCTCTCTCCCAGTATGTTTTTTAGATCTCGTCGTACAGATGTTCACGATTTGTACAGGTTGTGTTTGACTCATCCTGAGTCCTGAAATTACCACAAGTTCATTCAAATGGTTTTTTTTCCCCCCCCTCCTTCTGGCCCTCACCAATTTCTCCCTGTTTGAGACCAACGGGCCCTGTTGATTTCTCTTTCTGCTGCTGTTGCCTATTTATTTTCCTTTTTCCCCCCACCCTGATTAGCCTGCTATGAGTGAAATGTCATTTTCTTTTTTCCAGCTTGTTTCATTTCAAGTAAGTGCCTGGCAATCAGAACCCCCTTTAGGTTTTCCAATAAGAAAATATGACCTTCAAATGACGACTTCTTCTTTTCTTTTTCTTTTAAATCAAATTGCCACCAAATCTCAAAATTAACTGGGTGAGGCCAGATGTTTAACAGAAATATATTTAGACCAGAATGACAAGGTCTATGATTCCGTTCAGCTGTTTATTTGGATAAAATGATTAGAAGGATGCAAACCATCGTCTTTATGGACATTCAATATTTTTCTTATCAATGTTGGTCATCTTGTAATTTTCTTCAGATGATTTTTTTCATTTAAAATTTGGGTTGATTACACAAATGCACCGGAGCAGAGATCCTCAAACACGCCCCTGTGTGGAAAGTGGTGAATTGTATTGTAGACACAATCACACACAAGCACCCCTAGAATGGGATAGTCCCATGGGCCTTCTTTCTCCAACCCGTTTCCCAGTCTGTCTATTACCTTTTTGTCTTCTGCTGAATAACAGACCGACTTTTGATGGCCTCCTCTAAGGAAATCACTGAGCTTTGATCCTGGAGATGTTCTTGGAAATAATCCTTGGAGTCTTTTCATTCTATAACATGCCAGCTTCCCTGTTTTGACATTACTAATTTAAATATAAAAAAGTCAAGCATGGTAGGAAGAATGAGGGTAGTGTATGTATTGTTTCGCTAGAAAACAGCATTTATAGCTCGAGGTTGAACTGTGGGGTCCTTGGTGCTCTCTGAGCTTGGTGGTTTTCTTGCAAATGTTTCATTACCAAACTAGGGAACAGCATCGGTCCTAGAAGGATATGGGGTTTGTGGAGAGGAGAAGGAGGAGGAGGAGGAGGAGGAGGAGGAGGAGGAGGAGGAGGAGGAGGAGTACTGTGTGATCCTTGGTTCTTTTCTTGCAGACATTTCATTACCCAACTAGATAACATCATCAACATTAGAAGGCAGTCCGGTTTGCAGAGAGGAGGAGGAGGAGGAGGAGGAGGATTGTGGGGTCTCTGGTGCTCTCTGAGCTTAGTGGTTTTCTTGCAGACATTTCACTACCCAAATAGGTAACATCATCAGTGCTAGAAGCAGGTGGGGTTCTTGTATTCCCTCCTAGCACTGAAGATGATTTAATTTAGTTCAGGGAGTATCAAGGACCCCACGTGGGTGGTTTCATTGGGGAACTTTTCTGGGCAACCAATCTCCAAAGGTGTTTTTTCTGCTCGCTCAATGAAGTTGCAGTGTTTTTATGAGGTCATTATTGGTTTCAGAATCCCCGTTCACTGTTTTATTGAGCCGCAGTGGTGCAGTGGTTAGAGTGCAATACTGCAGGCTATTTCTGCTGACTGCCGGCTGTCTGCAGTTCAGCAGTACGAATGTCACCAGGCTCAAGGTTGACTTAGCCTTTCATCCTCCCAAGGGGGGTAAAATGAGGATCCAGATTGTTGGGGGCAAGAAGCTGACTTTGTAAACTACTTAGAGAGGGCTGTAAAAGCACTGTAAAGTGATATATAAGTCTAAGTGCTATTGCTTATTTCTTCTTCTGCATGGCTCCCTTTATAAATGGGAGCTTCTGATATTTTCTTTTATGATGGAGAATTGTCATGTGATTTTCATCTCTTGAGTGATGTGACTAAGTGATGTTAGTGCAAGCCTGCACGACAACAAAAAGGAAGGATCTTACAATTTTACCCATCCCGGATTCTGCTCATCGCAAAGAACTTCAGTTGCGACACTTTTTGTTGCTTTGCTAGAAAATCTGATTAATCCAAACTGATTTTGGGGTTTGTTTGTTTTTTGGACCAGGTAAATGAAAGTTACTTGAGTATATTTTTAGTTCCCTGGTTTTCTTGGCAAAAAAAAAAGCCAGCCCTGAAAAGATGGCGGGCGAATTCGCTCTCCCACTTTGCTTTCCTCACAAGACAAATTTCAAATTTCTGTTCTTTTGCCTCGAAGTTCTGTTTGGAACGGTTTCCCAAATTTATCTCTGCTCTTTCTCCCTTCCCACCTCCTTCTCCTCTCTCCCTCTTCCCTTTTCTGTTATTGTCTGGCTTTGAAATTGCATCCTTTGCCTGGAAGCAAATTTTGCTCCCGGAAAAGAGTCGGATTGCAAGAGTTAATTGAAGGGAGGCTCAAAACACCAGAAAGCTACTGATCCTATACCTACCTTATCTCAGAGCTCTGCCCAGAGGTGTGCAGGTCCAACAGACGCCTAAGAATATCAGCAAAACAGAACATAGTTTCCCAACGGCAAGTCATAAATAGAACCTTTTTCAGAGCTGGTTGCTTGATGGCTAATCCCAGAGCCCTCCTTCAGACTTATGGTTGCAAACCATCGCAAGAGACTTGTAGTTTCCACTGCTTGACCAAATGTCCGATTGTCAGGTTAGAAAACAAACGATTTGAAGAGAGGATCGGAGCAGAGAGAAATGTGAGAATCAAAGGAGGGCTGGGGGCATGCAAGGAGGCCTTAATTTTTTTAAAGAAGTCTTTTACAAGACTTTCTGCTACTAATAGCCCTTTTTGAGAGCAAGCAATATGGTATTCTTTTGTCAAGTTTGGAAATGAAGTACTGCATCAGGTATCTGTTGCCACCAGAAAAATTATAATGGAGAATTGGGATGACTGAAATATTTCCTTCCTTCCTTCCCTCCCTCCCTCCCTCCTTCCTGCCTGCCTTCCTGCCTTCCTAGCTTTCTTCCTCCCTGCCTGCCTTTCTTCCTTCCTTCCTTCATTCTTTCCTTCCTTCCTTCCTTCCTTCCTTCCTTCCTTCCTTCCTTCCTTCCTTCCTTCCTTCCTTCCTCTGTCTGTCATTCCTTTCCCCTCCTCCTCCTCCTCCTCCTCCTCCTCCTCCTCCTCCTCCTCCTCCTCCGATTTACCTGCTGCATGAAACCATAACATGCTTTATTTTATTTATAAGATTTGTTTTTACCTTCCATCTCATTTTGACTTTATGATTAAGGTCATGCAAAGTATTTCAACTTTGAAATATCCTGAGCTTGAAAAAGCTATTTTTATTCCAAAACAGGCTATTTTGACAGAGTCCAAACTAACCTGGACCTGTTTTGTCCTTGAAATGATTTGAGTTTCAACATTTTTGCATGGTAGTCTTTATTTTGTTTTCGGGAAAAAAAATTTATTCAGCATGGGATGCGTGAGCCTCCCTATTATTATTTAGTATTATGTGCCAACTAGGACATTATAAGCTGTTTCAACACGTAATGTTTTCCCCCCTCCCTTATATGCAAGTACAGCTAACATCACACTATTTTGCAAGATATTGCATCTGCCTGTGTGATACAAATGAAATTGGGCTGTTACTTTCTGCTCCTCAAAGGGATATTTCAGGCAGAAATTGTCCAATTTTATTGCCTCTGTTATAGTTTAGGATTAATAATTCTTTGAAATGGAGACTTCCTTTGAGAGTGACTACAGAGTGTTGCTGAATCTGGCCCCTATTTCTTCTGACTTAGCCTCGCATCCAAATCACATTCCTGAGAAATGCTGCTGTTTTTTGACAATAGACTTCTGAAGGACAGAGAGAGAATTTTAGAGCTTTCTCCAGCCAGAGTATCAGAATAACAGAGTTGGAAGGGACCTAGGAAATCCTATCCCATTTCAAACATCTCTTCTTAAAAAACTTTCAGTGTTGGAGCACCCACAACTTCTGAAGGCAAGTCATTCCACTGACTTATTGTTCTGACTATTAAGAAATTTCTCCTTAGTTCTAGGTTGAATCTCTCCTTGATTAATTTCCATCCGTTGCTTCTTGTCCTGCCCTCAGGTGCTGTGGAAAATAGGTTACCTCCTCATCTATGTGGCAGCCCTTCAGATACTGGAAGACTGCTATCATGTCACCCCTAGTTCTTCTTTTCATTAAACTAGACCTAGCCAATTCCCACAACCATTCTTCGTTTGTTTTAGCCTCCAGTCCACTAATCGTCTTTGTGGCTTTGTTGCCAACTGTGATGTCCCTAGTTCCCACACCGGGAGAGAAAAAAGTGTTTCTTAAACAATTGCTATCCTTAGAGTGGGATCCCCATGACCCTTATCAAGATCATCCAGGTTTAGCTACATTATCTTGTCTGATGCTATGCCAAAATTCCAGAGAAATATTATCTCCGGTATGATCGCTATCCAGGGTGCTGAACCCAACCGTCCCATTAGTTAGAGAGGTGTTCCCAGCCGTTTTGGGCCTGGATGCATTTGTAGAACTGAACTTCTTGAAAAGGTGTCACCTTTTGGTAACAATCTATTCTGGTGTATCTATTGAGTGGAGATTGTGTATCAATTGAGGGGGCATTGATACACCCTTCCTTCTAGAGTAATAACATCAACAGACAAAGTTCTTGTGTGTCCAATCATGCTTGGCCGATAAAGAATTCTATTCTATTCTATTCTATTCTATTCTATTCTATTCTATTCTATTCTATTCTGTTCTGTTCTGTTCTGTTCTGTTCTACTTTACTCTACTCTACTCTACTCTACTCTACTCTTTTCCATTCCATTCCATTCCATTCCATTCTATTCTATTCCAGTCCATTCCATTCCAGTCCATCCCATCCCATATTTTCTATTCTGTTCTGTTCTGTTCTGTTCCATTTCACTCTATAATTTCAATGCAGTTGTTACTAGAACATATTTATTTAGAAATTCTTCCAGTATTTACACATTTAATTTATTGAGCCCTCCGGGCACATAGGAAAAATTATACTTGTGAAGCAACCATATGTCTTTTTCTATGGTGATGCGAAAATTAATGGAGGAGAAACTGATTCTGTATCTTTGTTGACTTCCGACAGTCGCCCTTTCCAGATCGCTGTTATCGGCTTCCTTCTGACGTCCCCAAATTCACATATACTGTATTTAAATTTCTTTCTTTCTTGACTTATTTCTCCAGGCAAACACCTCTTGGCTTTCCAGCATCACCTCTCGTTTCTGTCTTTCCCCGCAGCTAGGCTTTCTTTGCGTTTTAGCAGGAACGGCTGTGTTGCGATCACTTCTTTTGTCTTGGTTTCCTCCAGTTGCTCCTCTTCAAACCCTCCTCCGCCTTCCAAAATGTAGCTTCTTGAGAGGGCCCCCAGCATCATGAAGGCCATAAAAGCAATATCACTCCAGCCGTGCGGGAACAACACAAAACGTGCCTGCTGTGTATAGAAGGTAGAGTTGCGGGGAGCCCAGCTTCAAAAACCGCAGTGCTCTCTAGAGAGCTGGGATTTTTATGAAGTTAATTTTTTGGTTTTTTTTTAGGCTCAGCAGCAAGTCATAACATTTTGCAAACAGAGTACATAAACTCCTCCCTCCTCTGTCGGGTGCTCGGGACGGAGTTTTCCCCAGCCGCCATGAGCGGCTGAACAGATATGCTATTTATAAAAGCCTCTTGGCGGGAAAGTTTCTCATGGGCCTTGAACATCTGTGTTTGGGGTGGTGGATCCAGGGAGAAGCCTGTGTCTTATCAACCAGCTGCAATGGCTCTCCATGCACCCAGGGCGAGGAGGCAGTGACTTCTCCACTCTTGGTAAGGCGGCAGCATGGATATAATTATACGGGGATGGGCTTGGCTACCATTTTCCTCCAAACCATCAGATCAATAGAGGGATGCATTGTGGTGAAAGGAATCAAAAACCAGGTTACTCTGCCTCCGTGTAAAAATAAAAGCAGGTAACCCCAAGAGAATTTCTAAAGTATCTGGAGTTTGCGGGGGATGAGGGAAAGACAAGAAATATTCACTCCCCCAATAGAGATTTTAACATGGAAGGAAGGGAAGGGGGGGTAACATGGAAGGAAGGGAAGGGGGAGAAGGGAGGGAGGAAATAGAAAGAAAAAGAGAAGGGGAAGGAGGAGGAGGAAGAAGGAAAACAGGGGGAGGGAGAGGAGGTAGGGTGGAAAGTAAGAAGAAAAGGAGAGGAGAAGGAAACAGGGAGGGGAGAGAGAAAGGAAGGGAGGGGAGAAGAAGAAAGAAGGAAAAGGAAGGAAAAGGAAACAGGGAGGGAGAGAGAAAGAAAGAAGGGAAAAGGAAAGAAGGGAAAAGGAAAGGAAAGGAAAGGAAAGGAAAAGAAAGGAAAAGAAAGGAAAAACCAGAATTACCATATGAAATAACTTCCTAATAGCTAGCAAGCCATGGATCATGTTTAAAATGTGTGTATGCGTGAATTGATTGAAGATTTATGTGGTCTCCTGGAGTCTCCTAAGATGGAAGGGAAGGAAAGGAAAGGAAAGGAAAGGAAAGGAAAGGAAAGGAAAGGAAAGGAAAGCTTTTTTATTTTTAAACTGTGGAACATTTTTGAGATTTTTAATGGGAAATGTTAAACTTTTTAAATTAAAAATGCTTCCTAGATTTAGAAGGCTGGGTGAAATTGGGCCCGAAAAGCCATGTAACCATAGCAGCCAGTGTATATATATATGCCTGATAGCTATTTATTAATTGTTAATCCGATTTATATCCCCTTCTCTTTTTTCTTTCCTTTCCTTAATTTCCTTGATTGCACACGGAGGAACCAAGTGTGACAGACTTATTAAGCTTAGGCAGATTCAGATCCAAGTTAATCTTGGAAGATTAATCACTTCCTCTCAGCCTCGGCCCAGAAGGCTCAATTTCCACAACGTGTGGACTTCTGGAATTTTCCACGGTGGCCATGATGGTTGGGAGCTTCTGGGAGGTGAAGTCCACGCACCTGGAAGCTGAGCATGCTGGGAAATGGTGCTCTAAAACAGAGCATCTGCGAGGCATATTAGTACAGGCAGTCCTCAAAGTACAAGGGTTCATTCAGTGACCGTTTCAAAGTTACAACGGCACTGGGGGGGGGGAAAAGCAAGTTGCGACCATTTTTCACACTTATGACCGTTGATGATCCAAATTCTGATGCTTGGCAGCTGTCTCCCATTTATGATGGTTGCAGTCATATGACAGGATTACATCATCCCCTTTTGCGACCTTCAGATTCACTTAACAACAGTGGCAAAAAAGGTCGTAAGATGGGGGAAACTCACTTAATGACTGTTTTGTTTAGTAACAAAAAAAATGGAGCTCAGTTGTGGTGTTAAGTAGGGGACTAGCTGTTTATCAATGATAAGAGATCTAAAAAAACATTTTGTTCTGTTGATTTTTTTCTTCTTCTTCTTTTCTTGTTTTATTCCCAGTAATAGTCAGGAAGCTTCGGTGTAGATTTATATATATATATATCTGAGGGATGCAACATCTGGTTACTAAATATTCATTACCTCCAAGTACATCAAATTGCATTAGGCTTTTCATCACCTAAGACTCACAATGGGATTAATGCATCAAAGAGCCGGGATAAAAGATACAAATCAGACATGAATTGAAAAAAGGGAGGGGATGTATATTTTCCCTTCTCTCGGCATTAGAGCGCCGTTTCCAGAGCAAGGTTGACTTGAAGTGATTGGTAAAGCTTTGCAAATACCCAGCTCGACCTGACTTTGCACTATCTGTCCCTCCCACTCTCTCTCGCTTTTCTTTTTTTATTATTGTTATTATTATTTTTATGGAATGTATTATGTGTGCAGCAGATGGTTTGTATTCAATTAAATTTACAGCGGAATCTTTAAGAGCCTTCCCAGTTTTATGTGAGTCAACTGTAAGATTCCTTGAGGGCTGTAAAGCTGAGATACAAACTGAGATTGGCAATCTTTTCATAGAGATATATTAAAAAAAATCATAATGTAATGGAGACATACATAATATGCAATGTTCTGTCAGGTTTTTAGGTACACCTGCCTCAAAGGATCACGTTCTCCCGTTTCTTAGTTGCTCAGGAACAACCTCAAAATGCTAGTTAGTCTTAGGCAAATAGAGGTCAACCTCGTATGAAAACAACAGTCCAACCAATATTGGCAGGGCAAGTCTTTTTTATATAAACAGGGAGAAAACCCAATCCCTTTTGTAGCACTGATGATGTTACCTAGTTGGGTAATGAAATGTCTGCAAGGAAACAAACAAGCTTAGAGAGCACCAAGGACCCCACGGTCCTCCTCCTTCTCCTCCTCACAAACTCCATTCCCTTCTTGCATGGATGATGTTATGTAGTTGGGTCATGAAATGACTGCAAGAAAACCACCTAGCTTAGAGAGCACCAAGGACGCCACGGTCCTCCTCCACCTCCTCCTCCTACCTACAAACTCCATTCCCATCTAGCACTGATGATGTTACCTAGTTGGGTCATGAAACATCTGCAAGAAAGTAACAAGCTCAGAGAGCACCAAGGACCCCACAGTCCTCCTCCTCCTCCTCCTCCCTTCTAGCACTGATGATGCTATCTAGTTGGGTCATGAAATGACTGCAAGAAAACCATCTAGCTTAGAGAGCACCAAGGATGCCACAGTCCTCCTCCTCCTCCTCCTCCTAAACCCCACTCCCTTCTAGCACTGATGATGTTACCTAGTTGGGTAATGAAACTTCTGCAAGAAAGTAACCAAGCTCAGAGAGCACCAAGGACCCCACAGTCCTCCTCCACTCCACAAAACCCATCCTCCTCGAGCACTGATGATGTAACATCCTAAGCTGAGTAATTAAATGCCTGCAAAAAAGAACCAAACACAGACAGCACCAAGTTGTCACCCTTCTCTTCCTTCTTTCCGCTCCTCCCCTTTTTTTCCTCCTTCTCTCCAATCCACAAACCCTCACTTCCTCCAAGCACTGATGATGTTGCCTAGTTGGGTCCTGAAAGGTCTGCAAGAAAACCACCAAGCTCAGAGAGGTCAAACGGCAGACAGGGAGCGAACAAAGTCAAGAGGAGCGCGAGGACAAGAGGAGGATGGGGATATATATTCCAATCACAATTTGTGATAGGTTGTCATCGCACACGGTTTCAGGGTGGCTCAAACGGTGAGATCATCCAGCTTTAGGGAAGGAAAGTGGAAATAGGACGAAGACCTTCCCTTCCAGCTTTCTAATTCAGTTCTTCCTTAAATGATGCATTTGTTGGCTCTAAATAGCAAGGAAATGAGTCCAGGCCTTAAAAGCGAATGTATGTATAGGTTACCGTTGCAGTCCATTTCTCTTCTCCCACCCTTGTCAAACAGTTCCCCCAGGGATACTTCGCTCCCTCCCCCCCGTCAAGAAGCAACATATTTCAGTTTTTGAGGCCCTTTCATGCCGAAAGACATACAAGCCATTCCTGACAGCTCTGACACGGGGATTCTGGTTTTGACTAATGCAGTACAAAAAGGGGTCTTTGCGAGTTCCCACAGATATTCTGCTTCCTTTGGAGGTGGGGGAGAGCGGCCTTTATTTCCTGACATAAGATGATAGACAGAGTGGTGGCGTGTTTTTTTGTTTTTTTATCCAATGTCATTCTAGATTTTTCCACCATTCTTCCTAAGACACAAAGAGACTGAAGGAAGCAAGTGTTGTGGTTAGCCGGCAGCAGGTGCGGACGGCTGAGGTGAGCGAGGACTCAGGTGAGGGGCCAGGACCATTAGGGAGTGGACTGCTGACTTCAGAGATTGTGGGGGCTGGCAGCAGCGATGAGGAGGTTCCCGAGGAGCCTGTGCCAAGTGCGTGTGCACGCAGGATTGCTCACAGGAAAGAGCAGCTGCAACAGCACAGGTGACTCGGGGGTAAGGCTGTAATGGCCCCTCCTTTAAGGAGATAAAAGGCAGCTGTGAAGCGAACGTTCTTTGCAGGAAGCAAAGACATTTTGAAACTCAGCCTCGTGGACATTACAGTATCTTAAGTTGGTATTTGAAGACTCTTCTGTTGTGAAATATTTTTTATCTGTGATTTTTGGCAGTCTCGCACAGATTTGGCAAGATTTGTGCTTATCAAAGTTAATTAGTTTGCAGCAGCCTTTTAACTGGGGATTCGTACGACTCATTTAAAGGTTTCTGTTCCCTTTGGTTGTTGTTTGTTTTATTGGAAATGGGTTTGGGTCTGAACAGTGAGAGAGGTGATAAAACCAAGATAGATGGATTGTGTGGTCCTTGACCAGTCATGGGATCCTGCACTCATCTCATATCTCCTTAAATAAAAATACCAGTGTTTTGTAGCTCAGTCATAAGAATAACAGAATAGTGGAGTTGGAAGGGGCCTTGGAGGTCTTCTAGTCCAACCCCCTGCTCAGGCAGGAGAACTTATAGCATTCCAGACAGTCTTTTCTTGAAAACCTCCAGTGATGGAGCACCCACAATTTCTGGAGGCAAGTTGTTCCACTGGTTAATTGTTCTCACTGTCAAGAAATCTTTAGTTCTAGGTTGCTTCTCTCCTCTCCTTGATTCGTTTTCATCCATTGCTTCTTGTCCTGCCTTCTGGTGCTTTGGAAAAAAAAAAGTTGACCTTCTCTTCTTTATGACAACCCCTCAAATATGTCACCCCGGTCCTTCTTTTGCTTAAACTAGAGATATCCAATTCCTGCAACCATTTTTCCTATATTTTAGTCTTCAGTCCCCGAATCGTCTTGGTTGCTCTTCTCTGCAACTCGTCTTTCTAGAGTCTCAATGTCGTTTTCATCTTGCTTGTATCATTACAATTTATATTGCTTTATTTGTTTCCTAGTAAGATTTGATTGCTTATTAGTAACCTATGACGATCACTAAGCATTGTATTCCTGATGAATGCTATTTTGTTTTTCTTGATGTACACTGAGAGCATTTGCACCAAAGACAAATTCCTTGTGTGTCCAATCACACTTGGCCAATAAAGAATTCTATTTTATTCTATATCATGGCGACCCAATCTGGATGCAATATACCAAGTGTAGTGTTACCGACCTGTTATAAAATAGTATTAATACTTCATGTGATCTTGATTCTATCCCATATTTTTTTTTTGGTGGGGGTGGAGGATACGTGAGGGAGAGCAATCCCAGAAACAAATGTATTTCTATTCCACTTTTAAAAAAAAAAGAAGTGCAGAAGAAATTATATGCTTTTTAATGTTTGAGTTTTCCTCCCAGATTTCCTGCTAGGCTGTTGTTTTGTTTAATAGTCCCTGGTCAACGGAAACCTCTGAAGATGAATAAAAAATGGGATTGAATGGTTTGGAAATTGAAAATCAAAAGAGCCCTGTAAATAATTTTTGAGAGCTTCCAGCAACCCTGCTCAAACACCGGTATTATAAATAAAAGTAATGTACTTGAGGCTGAATTACAATCTAAACAAGTCAGGAGAAAGTCACAGAAGTGGTTCATGATTGGTAGGGAGCAGGGAGCGGGAAATCAATAACTTCTGTATGTATAGTATGTCTAGTCTACTGAAAAGAAGGATGAGAGGGCGACATGATAGCAGTTTTCCAATATTTGAGGGGTTGCCATAAAGAAGAGGGAGTCAGACTATTCTCCAAAGCATATGAAGGCATGATAAGGAACAATGGAAGGAAACTAAGCAAGGAGAGAAGCAACCTGGAACTAGGGAGAGATTTCCTGATAGTGAGAACAATCAACGAATGAAACTGCTTGTCTACAAACATTTTCTATAGGTATAGAAAAGGAAGGAAGGAAAGAAGGGGTGAGAAAGAAGGAAGGGAGAAAGGAATGGAGCGAGGGGAGAGAGAGAGAGAAAGGGAGGGAGGAAAGCAGAGAGAAGGAAGGAAGGCAGAGAGAGAAGGAAGGAAGGCAAAGAGAGAAAGAAGGAAGGAAAGGAGGGAGGGAGGAGGGGGGAGAGAGAAGTGAGGGAGGGAGAAAGGCAGAGAGAGAAGGAAGGAAGACGGAAGGGAGGGAGGGAGGGTAAGGTAGAAAAGAGGGACACCATTTTAATCAGCTAAGACCAGTTTTATCCCATTCCTAGGACTGGTCCTTATTTTCTCTGATGATTACAAACACTACAAATGTCCTTGCTCTCTTAATCGTAATATTTGCATTGCAAATATTGCAAATGGATCGGAGAATGAGCCGAGCTGAATACATCTCCCAGAGTTAAGAGAAAAGCACTTCGCAAAGCCATGGCCCACTTCAAGCTACTTGTCATATTATTATTATTATTATTATTTTAAATTCATGAGCATTATAAAAAATGTAGGCTTGTGAGTTTCATGCACCGTTGCTCTCGGAGAAGAGAAGGCCACCTATTATGGAGCCGTGGAGGCTCCTAAACATCGGCCGGCAAGTGAGAGGCAAGGATGATTACTGTTAGTCCTCGGCTTATGACCACAAATGAACCCAACATTTCTGCTGCAAAGCAAGATGGTTGTTAAATGAGTTTCCCCCCCATTTTACGAAGGTTTCCTGCCACCGTCGTTAAGTGAATCAGTTAGCAGTTGTTAAGTTAGTTACACAGTTGTTAAATGGCCCCCCTGTTGACTTGGCTGGCCAGAAAGTCGCAAAAGGGGATCATGTGACTCCAGGACACCATGACTGTCATAAGTATGAATCAGTTGTCAAGCATCTGGATTTGGATCCCCTGACCAAGGGAATGCTGTAACAGTCTTAAGTGTAGAAAGAGCCATAAGTGTTGTGGCCCACCAGCGGCCAGTGGAGCTGGTGGCAGACTCGGACAGTGAGGAGGTTGGGGAGGAACATGGGCCAGTCCTGGAGTCTGAGGAAGGCTCTGACAAGGGCTCTGCATCAGAGGCAGAGATGGGGCCAGGGTCGTCTGACAGTTATCAGCTGCCTTCAGAGTCAGAGATCAGTGGGGAAGAAGAACAGCTGGAGCCTGTTCCCAGTGTGCACATGCACAGAGCTGCCAGGAGAAGGGAACAGTTAAGGAACAAGAGTCGATTCAAGAGTAAGGGCACAGGTGGACAATGAATGGCCCCTCCCCCCATAGGGAATAAAGAGGAGCGAAAGGGGAGTGGGGTTTGCAGGAGACCATTAGTTCAATTCATTAGGGTGATGATTTGTTCCAGACTTCTTGCCGAGTCATTGATGCTACAGTGTGGCATTTAGAAGATATCGGCCTGGCAACTCTCTGATAAAGGTCTGTAGTTGTGAAATCTCATGAAAGACTGTTAGCCGAGACTTTGCTGGATAGGAATTCCCTTTAACCTAAATAAAGGGGTTTTTATTGGGACGAGGGGTCGGCTTCATAATCTTGGGAAGCCTAGGTCAGAACAGGAGAGGGGAGAGTCAGTCTATACAGCTGGTCCTCGACTTATGACCACAATTTCTTTCATTAAGTGAGGAAGTGAGCCTTGCCCCCATTGAACCTCTCTTTGATCAGTTTCCATACATTATTCCTCGTCTGACCTTCAGGTGGTTTAGAAAATAGCTTAACCCCCTCCTCTCTGTGGCAGCCTCTCATTCCGTTGGGAAGACTCATGGTCTGTTCAACTGGGTTAACATCTTGAACAAAGATTGCAACACGTTAATACAATGTCCTTGAGCAGCTATTATTCCTCTGTGACCTCCAATCCTTGTAAATATTGTAAATATAATCCCGGCATATCCGAAGATTGAAACGTGCCATTTTCTTACCCAGCACTAATGAAGGGGCAATTGGTTCACAGCTTGCCAGCGTAAACATTTGGAAGAGAACGAGAACAAAAAAAAGCACAACTTTTATTTTTTTGCAAACTGCCCAACTCATAATCAATCAACCAGAATAAAGCTGGAAGGGACCTTGGAGGTCTTCTAGCCTAGCCCACTGCTCAAACAGGAGAACTTATACCATTTTAGATAAGTGACTGTCTAGTCTCTTCTTTAAAACCTCCAGTGATGAAACACCCACAAACTTCTGTCTTCCACTGGTTAATTGTCATCATTTTTTGGAAGTTTCTCCTCAATTCCAGGTTGCTTTGCTTCTTGATGAGTTTCCATTCATTGTTTCTCATCTTGCCTTCTGGGCATATTGTAGTATTTTCCAGTGTAACTGCAGTTGGCTAAATTTCCTTTTTAGAAAGTTAAATTTTAGTTGGCTCAATTTCCTTTTGGAAACAAGCTAAGGAATGATCTCAGTTTTAAGTAGAAATGAGAACTCATGCCACGCACAACCTGTTTCTCAGATCATTGTTCACAGTTCCTGAACAAATCTTTAAAGACATAAATCAGGCAGGTCCTAATTAGGTTTACTTTACATACATTCCTTGCACAAAGAAGAGATAAAAGAATTTATACCTGACCTAGGTCTTTTTTTTTTTTCCCCCGGGCTTCACAATAGAGGGATATTCTATTTTTTTAAAAAAAGAAGAAGGCAATAGAGAGTATTAAATGACCGATTAGTCTTTTTTTTTTTTTTGTTACATTCAGATGAAGCCAAGAAAATAAAAAAGGTTCAGATGGACGCTCAAATGATACAGTTAGCAGAGATCAAATAAAAATCTTGCTCATTTCATCACACTCCTGGCACAAACTGGCTCCAACCATCCCAAAATTCACCGGGAGAAAAATTCACTAGCTTCAAGTCGGCAATACGCTTTGATTTATTTAACAACAAACAATTGGGCAGCGGGTGGGGAAACATCATAAATCGCGGTTTACAAACCAGGGTTGCTGCCTTCACGGTGTCTTCTAAGGCCAAGCCCAATGGAATGATTGTGGTTTAATGCCTTCTTGAGCGCCCCATCTCTTTAACATAACATTGATGGTTCTTCACTCCACCCAACCAAATGCAGCGTCAGAAATCAAGATCGGAAAGTTGGCTTAGGAATCTTGCCTTTGTTTGGACATGGGAAGCCAAGAGATGGGTGGGGCTTTCTTTTCTTTTGGGGGGTTACATTGTCATCAAAGCTGTGGAGTGTTGCGGTGGCCTAGAGGTGGAGTTCTCGTCTCACAATCAGGAAGATGTGAGTTCGATCCTAGGTAGAGGCAGATATTTTCTCTCTTTGGGCACAGTGAGAATATAGCTGCTGAACAAAACTCCGTATCGGTGACAGGAAAGGCATCCGGCCATTAAAAAAAAAACACTCTGCTGGCTCCATTCAGTTACCCAGGCTCCACCCGGCAAGGGATTATGGGGTCGTTCAAAGAAGAGGATGGTCATCAAAGCTGTGCTTGTCGCTGAGCCAGTAGGAGGATGGCTAGGGATTGCGGCATGCTAGTTTAGTAAAAAAAAAATGGTCTACCATTATGGATAAACACGAGTAGGTTTTTCCTTGCAGCAGGAGTTTCATTCATGCTGTCAGGCTTCACGCAGGCAAAGCAGTAAATCTTGATGGTTCAGACACTTAAATTCTATATTCCGGCTGAGTCAGTCGAAGGTTTGTCGATCTCACTTGGAAGATTAGAACTTTTTATTTTTTTATCGCAGATGAGAACGAAGCAACATGTACACAATGGTTTCCCATGTTGCAGTACAGAAAATAGTCTCTATCGAGGTAGTATCAAGAGGGTTTTGATTTTGGCGTTCCTTCTGACTCAGGAAACTTGGCTATTGTCTTAATGACTTGGGAAGACGCTGATTTACACTCATAACAATATTAGGATCCTAGAACCTTGGGGCTGGAAGGGACTACAGAGGTCTTCTAGTCCAACCCCTGCTCAAGACAAGAGCCTTATACCATCCCAGTCAAATGCTTGTCCAATCTATTTTTGGAAACCTCCAGTGTTGGAGCATCCACAACTCTGGGAGACAAGCTATTTCTTTATCAGAATTAACTAACTAACTAACTAACTGACTAACTAACTAACTATTATGGGCACCTACTGTTTTTTTCTTCACTGGTTTCATCACATGCATATTCTCTCTCTCTCTCTCCCTCCCTCCCTCCCTCTCCCTCCTCCCCCCATCTTCCTCCCTGCATCTTTCTCTTTCTTCCTCTCTTTCTTTCTTTCTCTCTCCCTCTCTCTTTCTCTTTCATCCTCTCTTCCTCTCTCTCACTCTCTCTCTTTCTTTCCCCACCTCTCCCTCCCACCTTCCCTGCACATACGTATGTACGTACACACACACACACACTCTTAGGTTTGGAATCCATTTTAGCATTTTCAAACCCCTATTCTTCCTTCTCTGTTGTTTGGTGGATGCTTCTAAGATGCTGTCCCAGGAAATGATAACATATAAACCTGACTTTGGCTAGTCTTGAAACAGCTAAGCAGGGACAGACTTGATCTCTACTTTGGATGGGAGCCCACAATGAAAACCAGAGCTGCAAGCTAACCCAAGAAGCGGAAAAAGAGAAAGAAGCAGAGGACAAGTCACCTCCGCGTCCTTCCCAAAAAAATCCAAACCCGCTCAAACATGTTTGTGAAGCCACCAAGAATTGAGCTCTGCTCCAACTTTTAAATCATTCCTTAAAAGAATTCCTGATCCTCCTAGAGAATTTGCCATTCTCTGTGTATCTCTGACAAGTCTTATCCAATTTACAATTTACAATTCTCCATCGGTGTTAATATTTAATGTTTGTTTATGACCATCACAGATGCTGCATTGAAAAGAGGAATAATGCTGCACGCCCCCATAAGGCATCTAGTTTGAATTTTCCCTCCCTCCCCCCTCTCTCTTTCATTCTCTTTCTCTCTCTCTCTCTTTCTCTCTCTCTCTCTCTCACACACACACACAACTCCTACTTGCATTAAATGGAGGGGTGTATGTGTGTTTCAAAGAGTCCCTTATAAAGTGGTTTAAAATATTAGAAGATCTGTGAGATTTCAGACACGAAGGGGAGGTGAAAGAAAAAGTAAACTTTGACTCTTTTTCTGATTGCCAACACAATCCTAGGTTGCATAAATAGAGAGATAGAATCAGGTGTGGCTTTACTCCTGAGTCAACCCTGCTTTCTCAATTGTCCTTGTCTTCTGCTAGCTCTGTGTGTGCTGGGAACTGCTGGGAACCGGTTCTAGAAGCTCCCCCACTTCACTGCTGTCCAAATCCGAAGGCAGCTGTTGACTGCCAGCCTGCCCTGGCCCAATCTCTGCCTCTGATGCAGAGCCCTCGTCCGAGCCTTCCTCAGCTTCCAGACCCAGCCCAGGTTCCTCCCCAAACCTCCTCACTACTGTCCAATTCTGCTGCCAGCTCTGTGAAGCTGCCCTAGGGCCACAACAGCATGAAAACCTTGGAAGAACAAACGTCTGGTCCCAGCAACCGACTGGGATTGGATCCTGAAGACAAGAAGTCTTGTTCATAAGGATCTGTTTCTCCATTCTCCTAGTAGATGCATAGATGGCCACTAGAGACTGGTCCCACATGCCTTCTTTTGCTTCTAGGGATATAAACAATAACCAGAGCCACCAAGTAACCACCTTGAGGTTTCTAATTATAACGCTTCTCTCTTGGAGATGTCAATAAAATAATTAGACATTGTGCCAAGGAAGGCAGTACGCTGGGCTATTTTAACCTTGGTTTGTTTGTTTTTTCCCCTCAAGAGTGAAAACAACATCTTGGTTTTCAATCCAATGCAGTGTGTGAGGGAGACAGTTCTGAGTCTTTAGTTTAGTTTAGTTTACATTGTTGTCATTGCACCTTGTACAACGACATCAAACACCATCTTCAGTGCACATCATGACCATGAAAATAAACACAAACACACATCCTTCACCCTCCACACATTGAACCGGAAACCCCCGACACCGCAGCAACACAGCAGAATTCAAAAGAGCTACTGCCCTGGGATAGAAGCTGTTTTTCAGCCTATTTGTCCTTGTTTTTATTATTGTGTACCGTCTGCCACATGGTAGTAGTTCAAAAAAAAGGGGGGGCGTTCCCAGGATGAGATGGATCTTTGAGAATGTTTTAAACTTTCTTAAGGCAGCTGGAGCTCTAAAGCTCTTCCAAAGAGGGGAGAGGGCAACCAATGATCCTCTGGGTAATGACGTTCACCCTCTGGAGCGCTGTCCTATCTGCCCCTGTGCAATTGGCAAACCACACACAGAGGCTGTAAGTTAAGATACTTTTTCTGGTGCAGCGGTAGAAGGTCACCAGCAGTTTTTCATTCAGTTGTTGTTTCCTGAGAAGCCTCAGGTAGTATAATCTCTGCAGGGCCCTTTTGACCAGGGCTGCAATGTGAGCCCCCCCAGGTCAGGTCCTCTTTTAGGGTGACACCCAGAAACTTAAAACCGGCCACTTGCTCCACTCGGTCCCCATTGATAAGCAAGGGTTGGATGTCTGATCTGTTCCTTCAATAATCCACTATAAGCTCCTTGGTCTTATTGGTGTTGAGGACCAAGTTATTGTCTCCACACCACGAAAGCAACCGGTCCACCTCATCTCGGTAGGCAGACACACACACACACACACACATCGAAATAAGTCCCACCACAAATTAGTCTTGAAGGAGGAGGGGAGAAAGGAGCTAAAACCTTGGCTAGGATGGCTTAAGAAAAGTCATTTTAGAAAATGTGCAAAAGAGGGGATCAGAGTAGGATAAGAATATTTCTGTACATGAAAAGGGGTTGGAAAACTGCTTTGGGGGCAAAGGGACTTGTGGTGTCTAGACTGCAGCAGAATGTTTTTAGTTGAATCCCTTAAAGCTGCCTTCTTCTTTGTATGGTTTTTCCCAAAGACCTTTGCTATCGACCACAATTCTTGTTGTTTGATTTTCTTCTTGTTGTTGTTTTCCTTGAAAACGTTTCACTTCTCATCCAAGAGGCTTCTTCAGTTCTATCTGAACAGCGGGGAAATATAAGGATTTATATTCAGTTAGAACTGAAGAAGCTTCTTGGATGAGAAGTGAAACGCTTTCAAGGAGGAAAAAAAACCCGAGAAAGGCCAGTTGCCTTTTGCAAAAGGGCCCTTTAAGATAATCTGAGTAATGTTTTTTTTTTAAAAAAATATTTAATATTCCCTCTGGAAAGAAAAACTTCTTTGCCCATATCACCTAGATATTCCTCTTTCGGTCTGGTTAATTTCCAGTTGTCTATAGGTCACACAGGATGATATCGTTAATATAATTGATGTAATATTGGAACAATTCATTAAGATTCACCAACTTATTAGAAATCGATGCTGACAGGGAAGCGTACGAGGAAGAAGGCTTTGCTTTGTTTTAAATTTGTGTTCCTCCCTTTTGCTCAATCGAGTCATAAAAGGACTACATGGACCTCTGATGGATTTTTCATTCAGTGGAGTTTAAAGAAGCAATTGTCCCTTTTGTTTAGTTTTCAAAGGGTCCTCTAGTTAATGAGAAGCAAAACTTCTGTTCTTGTAGGAAGCAAAGGGTGTATGTGCTAAAGTTCCCCATGGTTAGGCCATTTAATTGGGAATAGTTTTTCACTACTCCCCAAACTGGCCAATGCAGTTGATCCCAGTAGGTGGCTGATGAAATTCACAACTAGCAAAGAAAATAACTTCCCATTTCATTTTAAGCATTTTTGTCTTTTTGAGTCTTTGCTGCTCTCTTGGAGATGTAACGACGTTAATAAGGCCAATTATTGAATTGATTATAATGGGTTAGTATTTTTCTAGCAGATAAATCCCAAAGGGCTTTTTTTCAAAAGACAATCGGATTTTCTTTGATTTTCCTTGACGTTTCGCTTCTCATCCAAGAAGCCTCAGAACTGTTCTTCAGAACTTGAAGAAGCTTCTTGGATGAGAAGTGAAATGTCTTCAAGGAAAAACAAAGAAAGTCCAGCTTTTTTTTTTTTTTTAAAAAAAAAGCACCTTTGGGACTTATGCGCTGATGTGCTAGAAAAATGCTAACCAATTATTTTTTGGGGAAAAAAAACACCTTTGGGTTAACCATGACCTGGTCAAAATAGACCAGGTTCTTTCTTCTTCAAATGTAAGAGAACATGAAGGGGGGAAACATGTGGATGAGATAAGAAAGGAAATGACAAACACAACCATGTAATTTTAAAAATACAATTGCAGACCAGAATGAATGACAAATGGCTGCGAGATGAGCACTTTTAGCAATATATATAAATAATAAGTTCTATTTTTAATTCTTGCAGAGATGTCAGGAACGGTGTCAGATCTTTCTTTGGTACACTGGAAACAGCAGTGGTTGGAAAACGGCACACTCTACTTCCATGTGTCCATGAGCAGCACTGAACAACTTTCCCGGGCCACACCACCAAGCCTTCAAGAACCTTCGGAGATTGTGGATGAACAGATGCACATTCTACATGTGTCTGTCATGGTAAGTGGCTTCTTCTACAATCACCTAGGGAGATTGTCAATCAGTTACAACAGGCAACATAAATACCGCACACTAGATCAGCCCAAAGCACACATGCTGCTAGAGAGAAGTTCCTCAAGGATGGGTTCCAGCACGAGTCCAAAAGCTCAGAAGACAAAAACATCTGGTCCCAGTGACTGACCCAGATTGGATCCTGCAACATTATCCTGGGACATGTAATTTCACCTTCATTTGTGAGATTCTCAATTATCCAGGTCAAGGTTGTCCCGAAAGTGCTTTTCAAAAGGCAACTGGACTTCCTTTTTTTCCTGGAAGACATTTTGCTTCTCATCTAAGAAGCTTCTTCAGTTCTTCAGACCTGGTTTTTCCTTGAAGAGGTTTCGCTTCTCATCCAATAAGCTTCTTCAGTTCTTCAAAAGCTTCTTGGATGAGAATCGAAACATTTTCAAGGGGGAAACACCCAAGCAAATCCAGTTGCCTTTTTGGAAAGAACCTTTGGATGATTCTTCTACGCTCTTTCCCACCCAGGATGGTAAACAGGTAACCAAGAACAGCCTGCCATTTGTATTTGCAAACTCTTTGGACTTTCCTGGTTAGTTGTCTGGTCTATTTGGGGTATAACTACAATAGGATTGGAGATCTTGTTGTATAAAAATGGTTGGGATCGATGAAGGTTTTTCTGTGAAGTTTTGTAGTGCACAACCTGCTTTGATTCTAGAATTCTCAAGTTGTGCATTGCAGTGATCGATTCTTTGGTAAGGGCAGGGGCCCAGATGGTTTACATTTGTGATGTGCTGAACTATTTCTTCTGCATCGTTTTGGATCACTTTTTAATTTTGATTCCAAAGCCAAAGAACAGACACTGGTGGAATTTGGATGTCTGGGCTAAGGGATTCCTCTATTTCAATAAGTTTTGAAAGGCTGAGGTTTGTGAGTGAGCAATCTGTGTTACACTGTAGAATTGTCTCCCTAGTTATTTTGAATAGAAAGAATAGAATGGAATGGAATGGAATGAATGGGACAGAACAGAATAGAACAGAACAGAACAGAACAGAACAGAACAGAACAGATTAGACAATAGTACAGAATATCCTTCTATCTATCAATAGAATAAAATGGAATGGAATAGACAAAAGTACAGAATATCTATTTGTCTGTCTGTCTGTCTGTCTGTCTTATCTATCTATCTATCCATCCATCAGAATAGAATAGAATAGAATAGAATAGAATAGAATAGAATAGAATAGAATAGAATAGAATAGAATAGAATAGAATAGAATTCTTTATTGGCCAAGTGTGTTTGGACACACAAGGACTTTGTCTTGATGCAAATGCTCTCAGTATACATAGAAGAAAAGATACATTCGTCAAGAATCATCAGGTACAACACTTAATGATAGTCATAGGGTACAATAGAGTAGAGTAGAGTAGAGTAGAGTAGAGTAGAGTAGAGTAGAATAGAATAGAATAGAATAGAATAGAATAGAATAGAATAGAATAGAATAGAATAGAATAGAATAGAATAGAATAGAATAGAATAGAATAGAATAGAATAGAATGAACTGGAAGGGACCTTGGAGGTTTTCTAGGCCAGCCCCCTGCCCAAGCAGGAGAACCTATATTATTTCAGATAAATGGCTGTATAGACTCTTCTTAAAAACATATATTTTGTTTTCATTGTTAAAACAAAATTATACCTTTCTGAATTTCCATTTGATCCGAATGGGTGGACCTCTTGAGGTAGGAAAGAGCTAGGAGACAAAGGCCTGCTTTGCGGGGGAGAACAAAGCCATAGAAAGACTTAATTTTGCATGATTAAAAGAAGAATATGCTTCAACAAGGCCATCAATTTGCTTCTCTTTGAAGGTGTTGGTTAAGTTCTTTCTTGAAGTACTTTTCCAGAGGGATTTGAGAATGTTCCTTTTGATTTGTATTGAGTTCATCTGCCAAAAAACTCGACTTCAGATTAATTTTAAGCTTTACATAGTGTATAATCAAATTCCTCATGTCAAAACCAGCTCGGGGTGGCCCACCGGAGCTTGGAGATGTGTAGTGTCGGGGGTGGAGAGAGAGAAAATGGCAGACGTGAAAGTGGGTGAACATTTGTTGTCTAATGTTTTGTGGACACCATAGGAGGTGAATTGTAGACTTCACGGCTACCAGCCTGCGTTCAATCAAGGCTATGAGAGAAAGTCTTCTCAAATTCTTGATACTATCCAAGTCTGATTGCTCCAATAAACACAAGTGTCAGTTCATCAGCCATTTCTGCTGTTTGCTTTGAAAGGTAGCAAACAGGCAGCCCAGACAGGAAACAAGACCAGATAAAGTAATTCTACTTTGACATGAACAGAATTTTGCAAGGCTGAAAGGCAAACCATCATCTGGAAAGCTAGATCATCATCTGATCCTCTTTCTCCACCGTTCATGTATATTTATCCTCCTTTTAGGGAGAGGGACCATTTTTCCACCTGTGAGGAGAACATGGCTAACTAGTAATGGTTGAAATGGAAGGAAATGTTGCTAAAACTTGCAAACACAGAGAGAGATGAATTCAAACTTTTTTTTGGAAAGAATGTAGATAGTTATAGGAGTTGTCTTTGGTGCTGAACAGTTTTTGACTATTCATCTAAATTAATCAGAAGAGTTTGTATGACTCTC